>NC_045985.1:29549642-29554642 GCF_010909765.2 Amblyraja radiata | reverse complement strand
AAAAATGTTTTTCTCATCTCGGTCCTAAAATACTTCCCTCTTATCCTTAAACTGTGACCCCTAGTTCTGGACTTCCACAACATCGGGAATAATCTTCCTGCATCTAGCCTGTCCAACCCCTTAAGAATTTTGTAAGTTTCTATAAGATCCCCCCTCAATCTTCTAAATTCTAGCGTGTACAAAACTATCCAGTCTTTCTTCATATGAAAGTCCTGCCATCCCAAGAATCAGTCTGGTGAACCTTCTCTGTATTCCCTCTATGGCAAGAATGTCTTTCCTCAGATTAGGAGACCAAAACTGTACGCAATACTCCAGGTGTGGTCTCACCAAGACCCTGTACAACTGCAGTAAAACCTCCCTGCTCCTATACTCAAATCCTTTTGCTATGAATGCTAACATACCATTTGCTTTCTTGACTGAATTTCTATATCTTTCATTTATTTGTTCTTTGTAGTTTTCATATCTCTAGTTTCCCTCTCCCCTGACTCTCAGTCTGAAGAAGGATCTCTACCCAAAACGTCACCTATTCCTTTTCTCCAGAGATCCTGTTCCACCTGCTGAGTTAATCAGCTTTAGTTTAGTTCAGGGAAAAAGCGCGGAAACAGGCGCTTTGGCCCATTGAGTCTGCACTGACCAGCGATCCTCCCCGCACACTAATGGGCCTGTCCCACTTAGGCGACTGCTTGCGACTGTAATAGTCATCGCACTGGAGACTGGCGACTGGACCCCCCTATGACAATGCCTACAATAATGTCTACAACATCCTACCACCTAGTCGACGTCTAGCTACGGGAAGCTACCGACAACCGGCGACCCATTAGGACGTCCACCTTCGACCACACCCACGACAACCTACGACCACACAGGCGACAAGCTGAAGACAACTGAAGACAATTCAGTCGCCGGTACCTGTCACCAGTTGGCATAGGTTGACGTAGGTAGTCGCCAATGGAATTCACCGGTCAACACCGGCAACAACCTATATCACCTGGCGACAACCTATGTCATCCTAGTGACAAGACCTACATCAGTCTACGATCGTTGACATCAGGCCTACGGACGTTGACATCAGGCCTACGGACGAATACTGTCACCAATACGTTTTGAACATTTCAAAATGCAATGGCGACCAGTAAAAAGGTACGACTCTTTGGGTGACTGGGGAAACCATACAGGAGACAACCCGGTGACCTAGTGGCGACAGCCTAGTCACCTGTAGTCGCCTAATAAATCGCCTAAGTGGGACAGGCCCAAAACACTATCCCACACACACTAGGGACAATTTACAATTATACTTAGCTGTGGAGTGTGGGAGGAAACCGGAGATTCCGGAGAAAACCCACGCAGGTCACGGGGAGAACGTACAAACACTGTACATACAGCACCCATAGACAGGATCGAACCCAGGTCTCGGGCCGTGTGAGACAGCACTGTACCACTGCGCCACCGTGCTGCCCCTGTGTAACAGATAGTTGAGTCGGTTCATGGACTCGCGGCCGCCTGTAACTTCTGCGGTGAGGAAGAGACCGTGTTCCACGTGTTTATGGAGTGTGATGGGTTGAAGCTCCTGTACAGTATCTGAAGGGGCTGCTCCTCAAGTTTTGGTGCATTTTAGCCCCACGCTCGTGATCTTTGCTCACCTGGTATGAAGGGGGGGGGGGGGGAGGTTGGGTGGGTGGGATCTAAATGCACGAGTCGACTGCCTGCCCCTCTTCCGGGCCCACGTCCGTACCCACGTGCCCCTGCAGAGGGAACACACACGCAGTGTCCACGGGGACTCTGGTAGCCTTCCGTCAACCCTGGTCACAGCAGGGACTGGAGCGCGTCATGGAAACAGGGGACAATGTTCCAACTTATGAGTTGATCTTTGACAAACTGTGTGAATAGTGGATTTGAAGCAAAGCAAAAATATGATCATTGCAATCACACAATAAATACTAATTGAAAAGAAAAATACATATTTCAATGGGCAGGGGTCAGATGCAGGGTGGAGGGGAGGAAGAGGTTTTGCCAGCTTGAAGGGGAGGCAGTACAGAGACCTCCACTGGGGACCGCTCTCTCGCTCTCTCGTTGTAACACTGACCGCCGAGGCGTGTCCGGGCATGGGATCTTGCTGTGCAGGGTGGACAACACCTGGAAGGGAAACTGGTAGAAGGCGCTATACAAATGCAAAGCTGCTTTAGTTCAGGAGTCAGACACAAAATGCTGGAGTAACTCAGCAGGACAAGCAGCATCTCTGGAGAGAAAGAATGGGTGACGTTTCAGGTCGAGACCCTTTTTCAGACCCATCCCACTCCTTCTCTCCAGAGATGCTGCCTGTCCCGCTCTCCAGCATTTTGTGTCTATCTTGGATTTAAAGCAGCATCTGCAGTTCCTACCTACACATTTAGTTCAGGAGAGAGTGGGGAGACTGTGAGCTGCGGTTTCCAGCTCTCTCTGCCTCTTGGAACTGTGATCCTTCCAACAATCTGCTTTTAACAGCAAAGTCAGTTCTTCCTGGAAAGGTCACAAGTATTTAAAAAATGAAAATAAAGAATTGTGGAATTGCGGAGTTGGTTTTGGTCCAATTCCCACATTCCCATCGCTCCAATTAGGAATACCACAGGAGACCAATGGAGACACCAGTCTCGTGCACTCCCAGCACCAAACCAAACACACACACACACACATGCACACGCTCACACACTCGCACACATGGATACACACACACACACACATGCACACATTCACACACTCGTACACATGGATACACACACACACACACACACACTCTCACACACACTCTCACACACACTCTCACACACACACACACACACTCTCTTCCACATAGACACACACACACACAGACACAGACGCACACACACACTCTCACACACACACACACACACACACACTCTCTTTCACATAGACACACACACACACAGACACAGACGCACACACACACTCTCACACACTCTCTCGCACACACACACACTCTTCCACATAGACACACACACACACACAGATACAGACACACACACACACTCTCACACACTCTCTCGCACACACACACTCTTCCACATAGACACACACACACACAGACACAGACACACACACACACTCTCACACACACACACACTCTCTCACACCCACACACTCTCTTCCACATAGACACAAACACACACACAGATACAGACACACACACACACTCTCACACACTCACACACTCTCTCTCACACACACACTCTCTCCCACACACACTCTCACACAGATACAGACACACACACACACTCTCACACACTCTCACACACACACACACTCTCTTCCACATAGACACACACACACACAGACAGACACACAGACACACATACATACTCTCACACACTATCTCACACACACTAACTCACACACACTCACATACACTCACACACACACGCGCACATCTAATTGCTATCCAATCAGATCAGATAACACTATGCATAAATGCATTCAAGCCAAACTCCAGTACGACAGATAGAGTAAAGGGGAAGATACAGAGTGCAGAATATAGTTCCCAGCATTGTAGCGCATCAGTTCCAGAGACAAAGTCCAATGTCCGCAATGGGGTAGAGGTGAATGGGACAGTGCCCTAGTTTTAGTTTAGTAAATTGTCATGTGTACCGAGGTACAATGGAAGCTTTTTGTTACGTGCTATTCAGTCAGCGGAAAGACAATACATGATTACACTCAAGCTGCACAGAGTGTACAGATACATGATAAAGGGAGTAAAGTGAATATCATTTAGCACAAGATAAAGTCTGTAACGTCCAATCAAAGATAGACCGAGCGTTTCCAATAAGGTAGTTGGGAGTTCAGTACTGCTCTCTGGTTGTTGATAGGATGGTTCAGTTGCCTGATAACAGCTGGGAAGAAACTGTCCCTGAATCTGGAGGTGTGCGTTTTCACACTTCTGTACCTCTTGCCCAATGGGAAAGGGGAGAAGAGGGGTAAAGGTATAGAAGTGTGAAAACGCACACCTCCAGATTCAGGGACAGTTTCTTCCGCTGGCTTATGGAAGGATCATTCAGAAGCCTGACAACAGAGGGGAAGAAGCTGTTCCTGAGTCTGGTGGTGCGCGCTTTCAGTACCTTCTGCTGGACGGGAGCGGGGAGAAGAAGAAATGACCGGGGTGGGTCAGGGACAAGTCTTTAATGATGTCGGCTGCTTTCCCAAGGCAGCGTGAAGTGTAGATGGAGTCGATGGTGGGGAGTGTGGTCTGTGTGACGAACTGGGCTACATTTACAACTCTCTGCAGCTTCTTGCTGTCTTGGTCAGAGCTGTTCCCAAACCAAGCTGTGATGCAAAGC
Source organism: Amblyraja radiata (assembly GCF_010909765.2). Lineage (NCBI taxonomy): Eukaryota > Metazoa > Chordata > Chondrichthyes > Rajiformes > Rajidae > Amblyraja > Amblyraja radiata. The sequence continues at coordinate 29,550,317 of NC_045985.1, read as the reverse complement.
GACAGTGTGTTTCCCACAAGTAGGAAGGAACTGCAGTTGCTGGTTTACACCGAAGATAGACACAAAAAGCTGGGATAACTCAGCAGGACAGGCAACATCTCTGGAAAGATGGATTGGGTGACGTTTCAGATCAAGTCCCTTCTTCAGTTTGAGTTGAGTTTAGAGATACAGCATGGAAACAGGCCCTTCAGCCCACTGAGTCTGCACCGACCAGTGATCCCCGCACACTAACACTACCCTACACGCACTGGGGATAATTTTTTACATTTATACAAAGTCAATTAACCAACAAACATGTACGCCTTTGGAGTGTGGGAGGAAGCTGAAGATCTTGGAGAAAACCCACACACGTCATGGGGAGAACGTGCAAACTCCGTACAGACAGCACCCGTAGTCGGGGTCGAACCAGGGTCTCTGGAGCTGTGTGTTAGGCAGCAACTCTACCGCTGCACCACCATGCCGCCCACCTCCTTTTATTGGACATATATAAATAATGCCCTTGATGAGGGAGTGGGCATGAAGATTTGAAACTGTGATGGAGTGGTTGTCAGCTGATGAATCTTGGCTTGTGTGAAGGATTATCATATCTCCCCAGATTCTTTCTCGGTGATTGAACGGGGTGAGTTGCCAATTGCCTGTAGCTGCTTGGTGTATGTGGAGATTCCCTGAGTCCAC
>NC_045985.1:29519642-29544642 GCF_010909765.2 Amblyraja radiata | reverse complement strand
TCTTCTCAGGAAGTAGAGGCGCTGATGTGCTTTCTTTCTAATTGTATCAGTGTGCTGGGACCAGGAAAGGTCTTCGGAAATACGCACACCCAGGAATTTGAAGTTCTTGACCCTTTCCACCATCGACCTGTTGATGTAAATGGGATTGTGGGTCCCTATCCTACCCCTTCCAAAGTCCGCAATCAGTTCCTTGGTTTTGCTGGTGTTGAGGGCCAGGTTATTGCGTTGGCACCATTTGGTCAGTCGGTTGATCTCACTTCTATACTCTGACTTGTCCCCATCAGTGATACGTCCCACAACAGTGGTGTCGTCAGCGAACTTGATGATGGAGTTCGCACTACAAACAGTGAAACTCAGCAGAATGACGGTGAAACTAGTACGACAACTAGGGTGGGGGAGGGACGGAGTCTCTGGAGGAAAGGAATGGTTGATGTTTCGGGTCGAGACCCTTCTTTAGAGTGAGAGTGCCTGGTACAAACGTCTTTTTATTTTCTGAAGCAGGGTCCCGACCTGAAAGGACGCCTGTCCGTTCCCCACCACTACCTGAGCCGCTGAGTTCCTCCAGCACTTTGCGTTTTACCGTAGACCTCAGTAACCTCCCAGTCCTGGGCACCCCACCCGAATAGTCCCATCTGCCAGGGCAGCGTGGTGGCGTAGCGGTAGAGTTACTGCTTTACAGCGCTTGGCAGCGCCGGAGACCCGAGTTCAATCCCGACTACGGGTGCTGTCTGTACGGAGTTTGCACGTTCTCCCCATGACCTGTGTAAGTTTTCTCCAAGATCTTCGGTTTCCTCCCACACTCCAAAGACGTACAGGTTTGTAGGTTAATTGGTTTTGGTATAAATGTAAATTGTCCCTAGTGTGTGTAGAGTATTGTTAATGTGTGGGGATCGCTGGTCAGTGCGGACTCAGTGGCTGAAGGGCCTGTCTCCACGCTGTATCTCTAAACTAAACTAAACTAAACTAAACTGATCACCAGTCAGAGCAGGAGCCACCCAGGAGATCCAATGCTCCTCTCCTCCAGCCCCACTGCACCACCCTGCAACGCTCCCTGCCCCCTCGATCAATATTAGTCTCCCTGGATTGTCTGGGATACTCCCTCTGCCTCCATCACTCCTCGGACACAGGGTGGGGGAACCACCATAGGGGAGGTGGTGGAAAATAAAGGACTTTGTAACTTTTTCGGTGCCCTTCATGTGACGATTATTTGTATACCTTGGGTAGGCAAGCAAAGAATTTCCCTGTAGGTTGTCACGTGTTACAATAAAGCATTCATTCATCCATTCATCCATCCATCCATCCATCCATCCATTCATTCATTCATTCATTCATTCATTCATTCATTCATTCATTCATTCATTCATTCATTCATTCATTCATTCATTCATTCAACATAATCACTGGCATGGCCACCATTTCCTTCCTTCCATTCCCACTGTCTCCATCATCTGCTTTGTAAGGTCCCACCGACCACCCACCTTTTCCAAGTGTAAAGTACATGGGTAAATAATGGCTTACAGCCCAGCGGTATGAATATTGATTTCCCTAACTTCAAGTAACCCTTGCATCCCTCTCTCTCCGTCCCTCCCCCACCCTAGTCATGGTACTAGTTTCACTGTTGTCCTGTTGAGTTTCATTGTCTGTATAACAGTGTCTATCCTGAATCTGGAGATGTGCGTGTTCGTACTTTTCACGCTTGTCACATGGTGTCTAGACATCTACCCCTGTCTAGACGTAAAGGGGATTAGCCCCGGTCAGCCAGGCATGGATCAATGTGTCCATAACTTCCTCATCCTTGAACGCTGAGTGTTATACAGGCTGTTAACCAAATCTGACCTGCTCCAATTTACTACATCTAACAGACCGTGAACAAATTCAGGCACAGTTTCTTCCCAGCTGTTATCAGGCAACGGAACTGTCTTCTGCTCAATATTCCCACACTGACCTTTCTGTCCTGGGCCTCCTCCACTGTCAGAGTGAGGCCCAACACAAATTGGAGGAACATATTTCACTTGGGCAGCTTACACCCCAACGGTATGAACATTGATTCCTCTATCTTCAAATAACTCTTGCATTCCCTCTCTCCACCCCTCCCCCACCCTAGTCATCCTACTAGTTTCACTGTTGTCCTGCTGAGTTTCATTGTCTGTATAACTCTTTATCACCTAGCCCACAACCAACAATGGACCATTGTGGGCTCCACATTTCCTTGATCATTGTTGCTTTTTGCATATCTTCCATTAATTTGTTCTCTCCACCGCCTATAACTTTTGTACCCCTTTCCCCTGACTCCCAGTCTGAAGAAGCACCACCTATTCCTTCTCCACAAAGATGCTGCCTGACCCGCTGAGTTACTCCAGCTTTTTGTGTCTGTGACTGGTCCTCTCACCAGCGAGAGTGCTGTCTTGGCCTCATCGATGATAATCAGGTGATCATAGACAAAAGGCAATAGACAATAGGTGCAGGAGTAGGTCATTTGGCCCTTCGAGCCAGCACCGCCATTCAATGTGATCAGGACTGATCATCCAGAATCAGTATCCCATTCCTGCCTTCTCCCCATATCCCCTGACTCCGCTATTTTTAAGAGCCCTGTCTAACTCTCTCTGGAAAGCATCCAGAGAACCTGCCTCCACCGCCCCCTGAGGCAGAGAATTCCACAGACTCACAACTCTCTGTGAGAAATGGCTTACTCCTTATTCTAAAACTGTGGCCCCTGGTTCTGGACTCCCCCAACATCGGGAACATGTTTCCTGCCTCTAGCGTGTCCAAACCCTTAACAATCTTATATGTTTCAATGAGATCTCCTCTCATCCTTCTAAACTCCAGAGTGTACAAGCCCAGCTGCTCCATTCTCTCAGCATTTGACAGTCCCGCCATCCTGGGAATTAACCTTGTAAACCTACGCTGCACTCCCTCAACAGCAAGAATGTCCTTCCTCAAATTAGGGGACCAAAACTGCACACACTACTCCAGGTGTGGTCTCACTAGGGCTCTGTACAACTTCAGAAGGACCTCTTTGCTCCTATATTCGATTCCTGTTGTTATAAAGGCCAACATGACATTCGCTTTCTTCACTGCCTGCTGCACTTCACTGCCTAATGTACAGGGTATCCCTGCATAATCAGCAGGTGATCTGTGTGAGGTAGGTACAGGCTATTCTAGAAACACCTCGAGCTTCTGGTGTAAGTTTCCACAACATAGACCATCACACAAACCATCCTCCCCTCCATCGACTCCATCTACACCTCACGCTGCCTCGGCAAGGCCAGCAGCACAATCAAGACCAGTTTCACCCCGATCACTCCCTCTTCTCCCCTCTCCCATCAGGCAAGAGTTATAGAAATGCGAAAACACACACCTCCAGATTCAGAAGGTGGACTAAAATGCTGGAGAAACTCAGCGGGTGAGGCAGCATCTATGGAGCGAATGAAATGGGCAACGTTTCGGGCCGAAACCCTTCTTCTGACTCAGATTCAGGGACTGAACCATCCTTTCACCAACTAGAGAGCAGTGCTGAACTCCCATCTACCTCATTGGAGACCTTTGAGTCACTATCTGTAATTGGACTTTATCATGCACTGAATGTTATTCCCTTGACCCTGCATCTGTACACAGTGGATGGCGTGATGTATAATCATGTATGGTTGGAGGGGTATGGAGAGAAGGCAGGTACAGGATACTGAGTTGGATGATCAGCCATGATCATATTGAATGGCGGTGCAGGCTCGAAGGGCCGAATGGCCTACTCCTGCACCTATTTTCTATGTTTCTATGTTTCTATGTATAGTCTTTTCATAGACTGGGTAGCAAGTAAACAAAAGCTTCTCACTGTACGCTGGTAAACTTGTTAGACTTTAGCTATACAATGCTGAACCAGGCCCTTCAAGTCCGCGTCAACCAGTGATCCCCGCACACTAGCACTATACTACACACTAGGGACAATTTACAATGTGACCAGAGCCAGTTTACATACAAACCCGCACGTCTTTGGAGCGTGGGAGGAAACCGGATCACCCGGAGAAAACCCACGCGGTCACAGGGAGAACGTAAAACACTCCGTACAGACAGCGCCTGTAATCAGGTTGGAACCCGGGTCTCTGGCCCTGTACGGCAGAGACTCCACCACTGCCTCACCTGCTGCCCTAATGTGGCAATAAGTAGAAAAGGGGCAGTGTGAGGCCATTCGGCCCAGCAAACCTACCCTTACATCCAATGCAATCAAGGCTCTTATCCCAGCTCCCCCTCTCACCCCTCTCCCCACTCTCACAGATCCCCTCTCTCCCTGCCTTCCCCCTCTCCCTGCTCCTCTTCCCTCCTCCCCCTCCCCTTCCCACTCTCCCCCTCTCCCCCTCTCCCTCTCTCTCACTCTCCCCTGTCCCCTCTCCCTGTACCTCCCCTCTCCACTTTTTCTAATCTCCTCCCCTCTCCACTTTTTCTAATCCCTCTCCCCACTCCCTCCCCTATCCTCAGTGTCTCCCCTCTCTCCCTCTACTCTCCCCCTCTCTCTCCCTCCACTCTCCCCCTCTCTCTACCTCTACTCTCCCCCTCTCTCTCCCCCCTCTACTTCCTCTCTACCCTCTCATCCTCTCTCTCCCCCACTCTCCCTCCCTCCCCTCTCCCCACCCTCCCATCTCACCCTCCCTTCTCTCTCTCTCCCTCCCCTCTTCCCACACTGCCTCCTCACCCCTCTCTCCCTCCATGCCCTCTTCTCCACTAACCCCTCTCTCTCTCTCCTTCCCCTCCCCCCCCCCTGCCCCCTCACTCACTCTCCCTCCCTCCCTCCTGCCTCCCCTCTCCACCACTCCCCCCCAGACAGAGGAACCACCTCCCCTTCACACCTCTGGAGTCAAGGCTTGGAATTCTGAGCCGGCTGGTCATAAATTTCTGGGAGGAAGGGAGTGAGACAGGACCGGCCAGTCGGACTCTAGTGGAATTCCAGAGGAAGCCGCCTTCTCCCAGCCTTCCTCTCCTCAAATTCCCAACCTGTTCCCTTTATGTAATGGAAAGTCTGAAATCTGGAAAGCATTGCCTGGAATTACACTGCGGGCTGAAGCAGCCCGGGTTCAAAGCAGAGGATGCTGTCAGCAATTGCCATCATTTACAAATACACAGAAACATAGAAAATAGGTGCAGGAGTAGGCTATTCCAGCACCACCATCCAAACTCAGTGCCCCGTTCCTGCTTTCTCCCCATATCCCTTGATTCCGTCAGCCCTAAGAGCTCTTTCTATCACTCTCTCTTGAAAACATCCTGTGAATTGGCCTCCACTGCATTCTGTGGCAGAGAATTCCACACATTCACAACTGTCTGGGTGACAAAGGTTTTTCCTCATGATCTCATTCCTAAATGGCCTACTCCTTATTCTTAAACTGTGGCCCTAAAGAGTAAGAAGGAACTGCAGACGCTGGTTGAAACAGAAGATAGACACAAAAAGCTGGAGTAACTCAGCGGGACAGGCAGCATCTCAGGAGAGGAATGTGTGAAGTAGGGTCTCGACCCGAAACGTCACCCATTCCTTCTCTCCAGAGATGCTGCCTGTCCCGCTGAGTTACTCCAGCTTTTGGTGTCTATCTTCACCTTAAAGAGTTCAATGACTAGGCCTAGTGTTGCCATGGTGATGCGGCCGCCCACACCGGCGTCCATCTTGAAACGGCCTTACTCTCGGGTGGCTGTGGCCTTGCCTGTTTTGGCAAATAGGCGTGAGGTCCACGGTGTAGAGATCAGGTAGGTTTAGGCGGACTTTGCGAAGGTGTTCCGTGAAACGGTCGCCGAGCCTGCGCTTGTACTCGCCGATATACAGGAGTCCATATCTGGAACAGCTGATTAGGAGATGAGATTGGAGGAGGTGCAAATGAACCCCTGCCTCACCTGAAAAGACTGTCAGGGTCATAAGGTCATAAGGTCATAGTGATAGGAGTAGAATTAGGCCATTCGGCCCATCGTCCACTCCGTCATTCAATCATGGCTGATCTATCTCTCCCTCTCCACCCCATTCTCTTGCTTTCTCCCCTATAGTCCCTGCACCTCTATTAATCAAAAATCTATCCATCTCTGCCCTATAAATATCCATTGACTTGGCCTCCACAGCAAAGAATTGGCAGATTTGGCAAAGAATTCTACAGATTCACCACCCTCTGACCAAAGAAATTTCTCCTCATCTCCTTCCCCAAAGAACGTACTTTAATTCTGAGGCTGTGACCTCTATTCCTATTCTAGTCTAATCCCTGCTAGTCCCTGGACAGTTGAGGGAGGAGGTGTTGGGACAGGTGTTGCATCTCCTGTGGCTGCTGGGGGAAGTACCTGGGGAGGGGGTGGTTTAGGTGGGAAGGGACAAGATGAACAGGGAGTTGCGGAGGGAATGGTCACTGCGGAAGGCGGAACGGGGTGTAAAAGGGAAGATGTGGCTGGTGGTGGGATCCCGTTGGAGGTGGCGGGAATGTCGGAGGATTGGGTGCTGTGCACGACGGCTGATGGGGTGGTAGGTAAGGACGAGGGGGACTCTGTCCCTGTTGTGACTAGGAGGAGGTGGAGCAAGGGCAGAACTGTGGGGTACTGAGGAAACATGATGGGAGAGGGTAACCCTCATCCCCTAAAGAATCAGGACATCTTGGGTGCAGATGCGGCAAAGGCATAGAGGAATTGGGAGTAGGGGATAGATCTTTACAGAGGCAATTAGGCTGCTGCCCTCCCTCCCACACTCACCCCGGGTCAAATGGCGTTTGGAAGATGCTTTGTTCGGCTGACGATGGATCGATAAAAGATTTGTCTGGTCACAGACTCATACAACACGGAGACAGGCCCTTGGGTCCAACTTGCCCACGCCGACCAAGATGCTCCAGCCATACTAGCCCCACATTCAACATCTTCTCTACACTCTTTTCAGCTTCACAACATCTTTCCAATAGCTGGGTGAACAAATCTGAACGCTTTACTCCAAATATTTAAGAAGGAACTGCAGATGCTGGAAAATTGAAGGTAGACAAATATGCTGGAGAAACTCAGCGGGTGCAGCAGCATCAATGGAGCGAAAGAAATAAGCAACGTTTCGGGTCGAAACCCTTCTTCAGACTGATGTGAGGGTGGCGGTTGGCCGGGAAGAAGAAAGGAAGAGGAGGAGCCCGGGGGCTGAGGGAGAGCTGAGAAGGGGAGGGGACAGCAAGGGCTACCGGAAATTAGAGAAGTCAATGTTTATGCCACTAGGGTGCAGACTGCCCAAGCGGAATATGAGGTGCTGCTCCTCCAATTTCCGGTGGTGCTCACTATGGCCATGGAGGAGACCCAGAACAGAGAGATCGTATTTGGAATGGGAGGGGGAGTTGAAGTGCTGAGCCACCGGGAGGTCAGGTTGGTTATTGCGAACCGAGCGGAGGTGTTGGGCGAAGCGATCGCCAAGCCTAGGCTTGGTCTCACCGATGTAGAGCAGCTGACATCTAATATAAAAATTAAAAATAAATAAAAATAATAATTGCCACACAACCAAGGTCGGTGGAATTTGGGTTGCCAGCAGCGGTACAATAATAAAGAACACAACCACAATAAAAAATTTACACAAACATCCACCACAGCATTCATCACTGTGGTGGAAGGCACAGAGCTTGGCCAGTCCTCCTCCATTTCCTGCCGTGGTCGGGACCACCACCCTCCACAGCCGTTGCTGCGGGCGTCCAGATGGGAAGGGACAAAGTCAAAGTCAAGGTGAGTCCAGGATCGGCTCTTCCCAACCAGAGACCGCGGCTTCAGGCTGGTGTAGGCCGCAGGCCGGCGGTCAAAGTTTTAAAGTACCTGCCGTGCCGCAGCCGGAAGCACCGCAGTCTGCAGGGCCGGCGGTCGGAGCAGCGGATGCAATAGATGAGGTTGGAGGAGGTGCAGGTGAACCTCTGTCACACCTAGAATAACTGCTTGGGTCCTTGAATACTCCAAATGCGGCCTCACCAGCACCTTGTAAAACTTTTTGTGCAGAGATACAGCGTGGAAACAGGCCCTTTGGTCCACCGAATCTGCACCGACCAGCGATCCACACACACTAGCACTAGCCTACACACACACTATCCACACGTTTACATTTATACCAAGCCAATTAACCTACAAACCTGTACGTCTTGGAGTGTGGGAGGAAACTGAAGATCTCGGAGAAAAACCCAGGCAGGTCACGGGGAGAACGTGCAAACTCCATACAGACAGCACCCGTAGCACCCGGGACTCCGGTGCTGTGAGGGAACAACTCTACCACTGCACGACCGTGCTGTGCCACTATAACATACCAATACATCCAAACTTCTATAATCAATATAGAATCAACAGCCTGACTAATGAAGGCCAATGTGCCAAAAGCATTCTTGACCACCCTATCTACCTGTGATGCCACTTTCAAGTAACCATGCACCTGCAGTCCTAGGTCCCTCTGATCTGCAACACTCCCCAGAGCCCTGGTCCCTGCACTGAACAAATCGGCTCACTGGAAGGTCTTCGGGTTTCTGCAACCTACGTCCTCAGAGTGTGAGAGGAAACCCACGCTGGTCACGGGGAGAACGTACAAACTCCGTACAGACAGGACCCGTGGTCAGGATGGAACAGGGGTCTCTGGTGCTGTGAGGCAACAATTCTACCGCTTCCTGTGTGGCCACATTCAGCTCTAACTTCATCTATGTTTCCATATCACTTCACTATAATGGACTGGATCATAAACAATGACCAGACAGAGTTAATTCAGTTTAGAGATACGGAGCGGAAACAGGCTGTTCAGCCCACCGAGTCTGCAATGACCAGCGATCCACACGCACTAACACTATCCTACACACGCTAAGGACAGTTCCCATTTACACCGCCAATTAATCTACAAACCAGCACGTCTTTGAAGTGTGGGAGGAAACCGAACAACAAAAGATGAAAACAAAAAGATAAAAGATGAAATAACGGCACATTTGGATAGCAGTAGCAGGATAGGTCAGTCAGCATGGATTTACGAAGGGGAAATCATGCTTGACCAATCTTCTGGAATTTTTTGAGGATGTAACTAGGAAAATAGACAAGGGAGACCCGGTGGATGTAGTGTACCTGGACTTTCAGAAAGTATTTGATAAGGTCCCACATAGGAGATTAGTGGGCAAAATTAGGGCACATGGTATTGGGGGTAGAGTGCTGACATGGATAGAAATTTGGTTGGCAGACAGGAAGCAAAGAGTAGGGATTAACGGGTCCCTTTCAGAATGGCAGGCAGTGACTAGTGGGGTACCGCAAGGCTCGGTGCTGGGACTGCAGCTATTTACAATATACATTAATAATTTAGATGAAGGGATTATAAGTAACATTAGCAAATTTGTAGATGACACAAAGCTGGGTGGCAGTGTGAACTGTGAAGAGGATGCTATGAGAATGCAGGGTGACTTGGACAGGTTGGGGGAGTGGGCAGATGCATGGCAGATGAAGTTTAATGTGGATAAATGTGAGGTTATCCACTTTGGTGGCAAAAACAGGAAGGTTGTTATCTAAATGGTGTCAAGTTGGGAAATGGGGAAGTACAACGGGATCCTGGGGTCCTTGTTCATCAGTCTATGAAAGTAAGCATGCAGGTACAGCAGGCAGTGAAGAAAGCGAATGGCATGTTGGCCTTCATAACAAGAGGAGATGAGTAGAGGAGCAAAGAGGTCCTTCTGCAGTTGTACAGAGCCCTAGTGAGACCACACCCGGAGTAGTGTGTGCAGTTTTCGTCTCCCAATTTGAGGAAGAATATTCTTGCTGTTAACATAGAAACATAGAAACATAGAAAGTAGGTGCGAGAGTAGACCACCAGGTCCGTCGAGACCGCACTGCCATTCGCTCATGGCTGAACACTAAACAGACACACTTACCCACAAACAGTAGACACAAGACACAGAACACAAGACACTACCCTCCCCTTCATACCGCTATCACCCCTCTCCACCCCAAGAACCGCGTGATCTCCTGGGGGAGGCAAAAAACCGGATAAAAACCCAGGTCCAATTCGGGAAAAAAAATCCGGGAAATTCCTCTCCGACCCCAATCCAGGCGATCGACACTTGTCCAGGAGATCACTCAGGTCTTACTATACTAACCATACCTAGGTCCATATCCCTGCCCTCTCCCCGTAGCCCCTTATCCCCTCGGCAGCTAAAAAAACATCTATTCTAGACTTAAATATATTTAACGTTTCTGCTTCCACTGCTCCCTGGGGCAGTGAATTCCATAAATTAACCACCCTCTTGGTGAAGAAGTTCTTCCTCATCTCAGTTTTAAAAGAGCCCCCCCTTATTCTGCAACTATGTCCCCTAGTTCTAGTTTCCCCGATCATTGGGAACATCCTCGGTGCATCCACCCGATCAAGGCCCCTCACGATCTTATATGTTTCAATGAGATCGCCTCTCATTCTCCTAAACTCCAAAGAGTAGAGCTCCAGCTTACTTAACCTTTCCTCATATGTCAATCCCCTCATTGCAGGTATCAATCTTGTAAACCTTCGCTGCACTGCCTCCAGGGCTAGTACATCCTTTCTTAAGTATGGACCCCAGAACTGTACACAGTATTCCAAATGTGGTCTCACTAATACTGTGTACAGCTGCAGCAAGACCTCCGTGTTTTTATACTCAATCCCCCTAGCAATAAAGGCCAAAACTCCATTGGCCTTCCTGATTGCTTGCTGCACCTGCATACTGACCTTTAGTGATTCATGTACTAATACCCCTAGATCCCTTTGCGTTGCATTACAACGCAGCTCCTCCTCATTTAGAAAATAACTTGCCCTATCATTTTTTTTCCCAAAGTGAATGACTTCACATTTATTAGTATTAAATTTCATCTGCCAAGTTGTTGCCCACTCACCTAGCTTATCTATATCCATTTGCAGACTCTTCCTATCCTCCTCATCCCCAACTTTTCCTCCCATTTTTGTATCGTCCGCAAATTTTGATATATTACACTTGGTTCCCTCCCCAAATCATTTATATAAATTGTGAACAACTGGGGTCCCAGCACCGACCCTTGCGGAACCCCGCTAGTTACCGGTTGCCATCCCGAGTATGAACCATTTATCCCCACTCTCTGCTTCCTATTTGTCAGCCAATCCTCTACCCATGCTAATATATTACCCCCAATCCCATAATTTTTTATTTTTAGCAATAGTCTCTTATGTGGCACCTTGTCAAAAGCCTTTTGGAAGTCCAAGTATACCACATCCACCGGTTCCCCTTTATCCACCCGGGTTGTTACTTCCTCAAAGAATTCGAGCAGATTCGTTAAACAGGATTTCCCCTTCACAAAACCATGCTGGTTCTGTCCGATGAAGTCATGTTTATCCAAGTGCCCCGTTAGTGTTTCTTTAATAATTGTCTCTAACATTTTACCCACCACCGATGTTAGACTAACCGGTCTATAGTTACCCGCCTTCTGTCTACTTCCTTTTTTAAATATAGGTGTTACATTGGCCATTTTCCAATCCACTGGGACCGTTCCTGCCTCCAGGGAGTTTTGGAAAATTATCACCAATGCATCCACAATCCCCACCGCTATCTCCCTCAAGACCCTTGGATGTAATCCATCAGGCCCAGGGGATTTATCCTCCTTCAGTCTCATTAATTTCCCTAATACCACCTCCTTGGTGATCTTAATAGTATTTAGCTCCTCCATTCCTACCGCCCCCTGTTTATCCAGCGTTGGAATATTTTTTGTGTCTTCTATGGTGAAGACTGATACAAAATACTCGTTTAATGCCTTTGCCATTTCCATGTTCCCCACCAACAACTCTCCAGTCTCACCCTCCAATGGACCAACGTTCACCTTAGCCACCCTTTTTCTTTTTATATAGCTATAAAAACTCTTACTATTAGTTTTTATGTTGTTCGCTAAATTCCTTTCATAGTCTATTTTCCCCGTCTTAATTAATCTCTTAGTTATTCTTTGCTGACCTTTAAATGCTTCCCAATCCTCTACCCTCCCACTATCTCTGGCTACCTTATATGCCCTTGCCTTCAGCCGAATACTATCCTTTATAGTTTTACTGAGCCATGGCTGACTGTTCTTACCCTTACCCCTTTTTTTCTTCATAGGAATAAATTTTTCTTGAAGGTTATACAGTAGATCCTTAAACGTACACCACTGCTCATGTACCGTCTTATTCTTGAGTCTGCTATCCCAGTCAACTTTGATCAGCTCAGTCCTCATACCTTCATAATCCCCCTTATTTAGACTAAGCACCCTAGCCTGAGTTTCAACCTGCTCCCCTTCTATTTGAATATGGAATTCAACCATATTGTGGTCACTTGTTCCCAACGAGTCCCTAACTATGACATTTTTAATTAATCCTGCTTCATTACACAGGACCAGATCCAAGATTGCCTCCCCCCTTGTCGGTTCTGTGACATACTGTTCTAGGAACCCGTCTCTAATACATTCTATAAACTCTTCCTCTAGTCTGCCCTGCCCAGTTTGGTTTGCCCAATTAATATGAAAATTGAAGTCCCCCATGATTACAGCAGTTCCCTTTTTACATGCGTCAACTATTTGCAGATTTATGTTCTGACTAACAGCGTCACAGCTATTTGGAGGTCTATAAATTACACCCACTAGTGTTTTTTTCCCCTTGTTATTCTCTATCTGTACCCAAGCTGTTTCACTATCCTGATCCTTCAACGCAATATCCTTCCTCTCTATTGCCGTTATTCCCTCCCTTATTAAAAGGGCCACCCCTCCTCCCTTTCTTTCCTGTCTATCTTTTCTAATTGTCGAGTACCCCTCTATATTTAACTCCCAGTCCTGATCCCCTTGCAGCCATGTCTCCGTAATGGCCACGATATCATAACCATATATACTTAATTGCACCGTTAATTCATCTATCTTATTTCGAATACTCCATGCATTTAGAGAAAGCACTTTCAGTTGATTTTTACTACCCTTCCTTTCCGTTTTTGCCCCTTTTACATCTAGAGCTTTATCTTCACACATTCTGGATCCTCCTGTCACATTTTGATTTTCCGCTTCCCTAGCCTCCCTAGATGAGCCCTCCAATCTATCCTTCCAAAGCACTGCTGTAATATCTTCCCTGACTAGCAATGCAACACCACCACCTCTTGCCCCTCCAATTCTATCACACCTGAAGCAACGAAATCCTGGAATATTTAGTTTCCAATCACAGCCCTCCTGCAACCATGTTTCACTGATCGCCACAACATCATACTTCCATGTGTCTATCCAGACTCTAAGCCCATCCACCTTTCTTACAATGCTCCTAGCACTGTTGAGGGAGTTGCGTAGGTTCACCAGGTTAATTCCCGGGATGGGGGGACTGTCATATGTTGATAGAATGGAGCGGCTGGGCTTGTATACACTGGAATTTTGAAAGGAATCTTATTGAAACATATAAGATTATTAAGGGTTTGCATGGGCGGAAATCCTGGGGGAGGTGGGGGGGGGCGGGGGGGACGTCACCCCCCCCCCCATGCTTTGAGGGGAGGGGGACAATACCCCCATGTTTCGTAATCCAGACTTGATCAGACGCTTTCTAAGGGCTGATTCAGCCCGTTCGCGGGGCCTTTCAGCGCCTGACGCGGATTAACATCAAACTGCTGCATCGAGGCGATCGAGGTTCCTGATGTTGAAGACCCCGCCGGCCGATGATAGGTCCCGTAATTCAAGCCCCACGATTCAGGGCGTACGAAGCTGCTGTGGCTGGAGTTCGGAGTAGGGCACCAAACAGGTCAGCTCCCGTTGTTACCGTCCACAGGGCCATGTGCGCGCATGTGTTTGTGTGCGGGTGTGTGTGCGCGTGCGCGCGTGTATATGTGTGCGTGCACGCGTGTGTGGGTGCATGGGTGTGTGTGCGTGTGTGTGTGCGCGTGCACGCGCGTGTGGGCGCATGTGTGTGTGCGTGTGTGTGCGCGTGTGTGTGCGCGTGCACGCGCATGTGGGCGCATGTGTGCGCGTGCACGCGCGTGTGGGCGCATGTGTGTGTGTGCGCATATGTGTGTGCGCATGTGTGTGCGCGTGCACGCGCGTATGTGTGTGCGGTTGTGTGGGCACATGTGTGTGTGTGCACGTATGTGTGGGCACGTGTGTGTGCGTGTATGTGTGCACGTGCGCGCGCGTGGCCGACAAGAAATTGTGTCCCCCACATGATTTCATAGCGATTTCCGTGCTTGAGGGTTGGACACGCCAGAGGCAGGAAACATGTTCCCGATGTTGGGGGAGTCCAAAACCAGCGACCACAGTTTAAGAATAAGAGGTAAGCCATTTAGAACAGAGACGAGGAAACACTTTTTCACGCAGAGACTTGTGTCTGTGGAATTCTCTGCCTCAGAGGGTGGTGGAGGCGGGTTATCTGGATGCTTTGAAGAGAGAGCTAGACAGAGCTCTTAAAGATAGTGGAGTCAGGGGATATGGGGAGGAGGCAGGAACGGGGTACTGATTGGGAATAATCAGGCATGATCACATTGAATGGCGGTGCTGGCTCGAGGGGCCGAATGGCCGACTCCTGCACCTATTGTCTATTGTCCATCTCGGGGAAAACCCACGCAGGTCACGGGGAGAACGTACAAAATCTGTACAAGCAGCACCCATGGTCAGGATCCAAGCTGTGTCCGGTGTGGCAGCAACTCTACCGCTGAGCCACCATGTCACAAAGAAGTAGAAACAAGGAACTGGTTAACACACAGATGGACACAGAGTGCTGGAGTAACTCAGCGGGTCAGGCAGCATCTGTGGAGAACATGGACACAGAGTGCTGGAGTAACTCAGCGGGTCAGGCAGCATCTGTGGAGAACATGGACAGCTGACGTTTCAAGTTGGGACACTTATTCAGACCAAGTGACATGGTGTCAGCAGAGTTACCTTCAGCAAGATGAAGGGGCTAGTAATAGTCTTCAAGAAACATAGTGGAGTACATGCCACAATTAGCATCAATGGTGCCACTGTATAGGAAAAACTTCAGATGCAGGTTTAAACTGAAGATAGACATTAAAAGCTGGAGTGACTCAGCGGGACAGGCAGCATCTACGGAGAGAAGGAATGTTTGGGCTGAGGTCGGGAGAATAGTCTCGACATGAAACGTTGCCTATTCCTTCTCTCCAGAGATGCTGCCAGTCCCCTGAGGTTACTCCGGCTTTTTGTGTTTATCTTCAGTGCCGGAGCTTCAAGTTCCTTGGCGTAAATCTGACCATTGATCTGTTGTGGATGAATCATATTGATGCACAGCCAAGGAGGCACATTGATGCCTCTACAGGTCTCTGGGGCTGTAAGGCAACAACTCTACCGCTGCGCCCCCACTGTGCCGCCCCATATTTATCCCGTTAATGGTGTTCTGGCCAGGAGACAGTTCCACAGCTGTTGCCAAAGAACTGACAAGTTATAGTTTAGTTTAGTTCAGAGATACAGCGCAGAAACAGGCCCTTCGGCCCACCGAGTCCGCACTGACCAGCGATCCCCGCACATTAACACTGCCTTACACACACTAGGGACAATTTATTTACATTTACACCAAGCCAATTAACCTACAAATCTTTGGTGTACGTCTCGGGGAGAACATACAAACTCTGTACAGACAGCACCCATAGTCAGGATGGAACCCGGGTCTCTGGCGGTGGAAGGCAGTAGCTCTACCGCTCCACCACAGTTCTCAGCTGTGAGATTGTGCCCAGCATGGGAAAGTTCATAGAGTTGTGCCTCATCCACACCCTTGTTGGATAAGCCACACTCAGTTGGTAATTGTGGGTTGGCTGTGATTAGAGCTGGAGATAGTTGACGCCAATGATCCCAAGAATGAGTAGGTTGACCAATGATGAGCTTTAGTCGGCACTGGGCCTGAACTCACTGGATGAACCCGTTGAACTCGCTGGAAGGATGAGGGGGAATCTTATAGAAACATATAAAATTATAAAAGGACTGGTCAAGCTAGATGCAGGAAAAATGTTCCCAATGTGGGGCGAGTCCAGAACCAGGGGCCACAGTCTGAGAATAAAGGGGAGGTCATTTAAGACTGAGGTGAGAAAAAAAGTTTTCACCCAGAGAGTTGTGAATTTATGGAATTCCCTGCCACAGAGGCCAGTGGAGGCCAAGTCACTGGATGAGAGTTAGATAGAGTTCTAGGGGCTAGTGGAGTCAAGGGATATGGGGAGAAGGCAGGCACGGGTTATTGAGTGGGGACGATCAGCCATGATCACAATTAATGACGGTGCTGGCTCGAAGGGCCGAATGGCCCCCTCCTGCACCTATTTTCTATGTTTCTAATAGTGAAAGGCGTGGATAGAGTGGTTGTGGAGAGGATGTTTCCACCAGTGGGGGAGTCTAGGACCAGAGGGCAAAGCTTCAGTATAAAAGGGTGTTCCTTTAGAAAGGAGTTGAGGAGGAATTTCATTAGCCAGAGGGTGGTGCAGGGATCGCTGGTCGTTTACAGACTCGGTGGGCCGAACGTCTGTATCCAAAACTCTCAGTAACTTCAATACCCAACTCTCTCTCTTTTGCTCTCTGTGCCTCTCTCTCTGCCTCCCTCTCCCTCACTCCTTCTCTCTTCTCTCCCTCTCTCTCTCCCCCCCTCCTCTCTCTCTCTCTCTTTCACTCTCTCCCCCTCCCTCTCTCTCTCTCTCCCTCTCCCTCTCTCTTTAACTATCTCCCTCTCTTTCACTCTCCCAGTCTCTCCCTCTCTCTCCCCCCCACATCCACTAAATATTTTCTCTCCTCTCCTCTCCTCTCCTCTCCTCTCCTCTCCTCTCCTCTCCTCTCCTCTCCTCTCCTCTCCTCTCCTCTCCTCTCCTCTCCTCTCCTCTCCTCTCCTCTCCTCTCCTCTCCTCTCCTCTCCTCTCCTCTCCTCTCCTCTCCTCTCCTCTCCTCTCCTCTCCTCTCCTCTCCACTCTGCTCTCCTCTCCTTTTCTCTCCTCTCCTCCCCTCTCCTCTCCTCTCCTCCTCTCCCCTCCCCTCTCCTCCCCTCCCCTCTCCTCTCCTCTCCTCTCCTCTCCTCTCCTCTCCTCTCCTCTCCTCTCCTCTCCTCTCCTCTCCTCTCCTCTCCTCTCCTCTCCTCTCCTCTCCTCCCCTCTCCTCTCCTCTCCTCTCCTCCCCTCTCCTCTCCTCCTCTGCCTCCCTCTCCTCTGTACTTCCCTCCCCTCTCCTCTCCTCCCTCTCCTCTCCTCCCTCTCCCCCCCCCCCCCCCCCCCCCCACCCCCCCCACCCCCTCCATGCACTCTCTCTCTCTCTCTCTCCCTCTCTCTCTCCCCTCTGCTTACTCAGTGAACCAGGAAACTGCGGAGAAAACATCAGGAAAATACCAGGAGCAAAGCCACAGGGAATGTGGACCACAAATATTCCAGCACACACTCGCACATTGATGGGAAAATAGCGAAACTTACACTGCCCAGCTTAAATAACCTACACCAGTCTCAATTGACACCTGTATTCTGCCTCCAATAGCAAGCTCTTAAACCATGGTGGCAACTTTACTTAGTAACAAAAGCCTTTTATTTTCATGGTGTTTATGCATAGTACCTCTTTTGTAGTGTTATTTCTTCTCTTGTTTTGTATTAAACTAACTAGATTAAAAGCAGCTTAGTTTATTTTATTCCAGTGAGGATGTGCTTGGTGAACTCACTGTGGTGGATGTTTAATTTGTGTTTATTGTATGTTTTGTTTTTATTGGTTCTGTGTATGACTGCAGGCAACATAATTTCATTCAGACCGAAAGGTCTGAATGACAATAAAGGAATCTAATTCTAATTCTAATTCAGTGGAGAGGTTCATAGCGGAAACATAGAAACATAGAAACATAGAAAATAGGTGCAGAAGTAGGCCATTCGGCCCTTCGAGCCTGCACCGCCATTCAACATGATCATGGCTGATCATCCAACTCAGTATCCTGTACCTGCCTTCTCTCCATACCCTCTGATCCCTTTAGCCACAAGGACCACATCTAACTCCCTCTCAAATATAGCCAATGAACTGGCCTCAACTACCTTCTGTGGCAGAGAATTCCAGAGATTCACCACTCTCTGTGTGAAAAATGTTTTTCTCATCTCGGTCCTAAAAGATTTCCCCCTTATCCTTAAACTGTGACCCCTTGTTCTGGTCTTCCCCAACATCGGGAACAATCTTCCTGCATCTAGCCTGTCCAAACCCTTAAGAATTTTGTAAGTTTCTATAAGATCCCCCCTCAATCTTCTAAATTCTAGCGAGTACAAGCCGAGTCTATCCAGTCTTTCTTCATATGAAAGTCCTGACATCCCAGGAATCAGTCTGGTGAACCTTCTCTGTACTCCCTCTATGGCAACAATGTCCTTGCTCAGATTAGGAGACCAAAACTGTACAAAATACTCCAGGTGTGGTCTTACCAAGACCCTGTACAAACAGGCCCTTCGGCCCACCGAGTCCATACTCACACTGTCCTACACACATGAGGGCCAATTTACAATTAGACCGAGGCCAATTAACGTCTTTTGAGGTGTGGAATGTTTTGGAATGTAAACATTGATGCGTTTGTGTTTGAGTGTAGTTTATTGTCACGTGTACACAATACAATACAATACAATTTATTTGTCACTTGAACCTCATAGAGGCTCAAGTGAAATATTGTTTCTACAGTCATACATACAAGAAATAAAAAGAACCAAGACACAACACAATTTACACAAACATCCATCACAGCGCATCTCCTCCTCGCTGTGATGGAAGGCAAAAAAACTTATCTCTCCGCTCCACTCCCCATTCCCCTCCCAATGTCAGAGTCAAAGTCAAAGCCCCCGGCGGGCGATGGCAATAGTCCCGCGGCCATTAACGCCGCGCCGGGTGATGCAAGGCCGCGCTCCGGGTCTTGTTGTTGGAGCCCCCGGCGGGCGCTAGCTAAGTCCCGCAGCCATTGAAGCCGCGCCAGGCGATGATGCAAGGCCCCGCTCCAGGTAATCCTCGACCCCGCGACTCGGGCGGGAGAAGTCGCCGTTGCGGAAGCCCCGAAAAGCGGTCTCCCAGCAGGGACCCGCGGGCTCCCAGTGTTACCGTCCACCGGACCTGCGGTTGGAGCCTCCAAACCCCCAGGGGTCGGGTCGCAGCAGCGCGTCACCACAGCTCCACCTGCTCCGGACTCGGCCAGCTCCATGATGGTGAGTAGCTCCGCAGCTCCGCGACTGGAGCCCCAGGTCGTTCCTGCTGGAGGCCGCTCTACGTTGCAGCCCCAACGACAACGGAGACCCGACAGGGAAAAGGTCGGGCTCTCCGTGCAGGGGATAGATTTTAAAAGTCTCCCCCCCCCACCTCCCGCCCCCCCCCCCTACACACACACACACACACACACACACACACACACACACACATACCCCATCAAAAAAATAAAAACTACATTAAAACGGGACAAAAAATAACAAAAAGACAGACGGACTGCAGAGGTACCGAGGTACAGTGAAAAGCTTTTGTTGTGTGCTAACCAGTCAGCGGAAAGACAATACATGATAACCATCAAAGTGTACAGATACAGTATAAACTCCACACAGACAGCACCCATAGTCAGGTCAAATGGCGCTGTGAGGCAGCAACTCTACTGCTGTGCCATCATGCCGACCTGCCAGGTACAGAATAAATACATTACTATCCTCCTTGCCACAGATGCCGCCCATTGCCATTGAGGCTCTATAAGGCCGTATTTGGAGCATTATGAGCAATTTTGGGTATCTTATCTGGGAAAGGATGTGCTGGCCCTGGAGAGTTGGTTTTGGTCTCCTCATTTGAGGAAGGACATTCTTGCTGTCGAGGGAGTGCAGCGTAGGTTCACCAGGTTAATTCCCGGGATGATGGGACTGACATCTGATGAAAGAATGGATCGATTAGGCCTGTATTCGCTGAAATTTAGAAGGATGAGAGGATATCTTATTGAAACATATAAAATTCGTAAAGGTATAGACAGGGTAGATGCAGGAAAAATGTTCCCCGATGTTGGGGGAGTCCAGAACCAGGGGTCACAGTTTAAGAATAAAGGGTAGGCCATTTAACACTGAGATGAGGAAACACTTTTTCACCCAGAGAGTTGTGAATCTGTGGAATTCTCTGCCACAGAAGGCAGTGGAGGCCAATTCACTGGATGTTTTCAAGAGAGAGTTAGATTTAGCTCTTGCGGCTAATGGAATCAAGGGATATGGGGAATTCCACAGATTCACCACCCTCTGACTAAAGAGATTCCTCCTCATCTCCTTCCTTAAGGTACATCCTTTTATTCTGAGGCTATGGCCTTTCCCACCATCCTCTCCACATCCACTCTATCCAGGTCTTTCACTATTCGGTAAGTTTCAATCCGGTCTCCCCTCATCCTTCTAAACTCCAGCGAGTACAGGCCCAGTGCCGACAAACGCTCATCGTATGTTACCCCACTCATTCCTGGGATCGTTCTCATAAACCTCCTCTGGACCCTCTCCAGAGCCAGCACATCCTTCTTCAGATATGGGGCCCAAAACTGCTCACATTATTCCAAATGTGGCCTGACCAGCGCCTGATAGAGCCTCAGCATCACAACCCTGTTTTTGTATTCTAGACCTCTCAAAATAAATGGTTTGAAATCCATGGGCAGCATGGTGGCGCAGCGGTAGAGTTGCTACCTTACAGCGCCAGAGACCCGGGTTTGAACCCGGCTACAGGTGCTGACTGTATGGAGTTTGTACGTTCTCCCCGTGACCTGCGTGGGTTTTCTCTGGGTACTCCGGTTTCCTCCCACACTCCAAGAATGTACAGGTTTTTAGGTTAATTTGCTTTGGTATAATTGCAAATTGTCCCTAGTGTGTGTAGGATAGTGTAAGTGTGCTGGGATCGCAGGTCGTTGTGGACTCGGAGGGCCGAAGGGTCTGTTTCCGCGCTGTATCTCTAAACTAAACTAAACTAAACTCTGAGCTGTAGCAAGACGTGGACTGAGGACCCAGATAACAGCCCAGGGCTGTCCTTCTCCCCATGGAACCACTCCTAGCGATCCCCAAAGCCAATTAACCTACGAACCTGCACGCCTTTGGAAACCGGAGCACCCGGGGAAGACCCATGCAGGTCAGGGGAAGAGTGTACAAACTCCACACAGACTGCATTCATAGTAAGGATCGAACCCAGGTCATGGGATGGGTCAGGGGGGCAGAACAAGGCAGACTAGGCTTCAGGTCAGGTCAGGTCAGAGGGCAGACCCAGTGGCAAACCTAGTGGTGAAGTAGGGGGCAGGTGTAAGGTCAGGACGGGCAGGTCAGAGGGCAGACCAGGGCTGGGTCATGGGGGCTGATTGGAGGTTGAACAGGGGTCAGGGGATGAATCAGGTCAGGGGTCAGGTCAGGAACCATGTCAGGAATCTGGTCAGGCAGGGGTCGTCAGAAATCAGGTCAGGGGGTCGGGCCAGGAATCAGGTCAGAGGTCTGGAGTGAGGTCTGGAATCAGGTCAGAAGCCAGGTCAGGGATGAGGTCAGGGGTCAAGTCAGGGCAAATTAGGTGAAAAAGCATGGGGTCAGGTCTGGGGTCAGGTCAAAGGGTAAGGGGTGACCTATCAAGTGGTTAATTGCATAACAACAGTGAATGTTTACAAAGTGAGTGAAGCAAATAAGCTCTTGTCTCTCCCACAATGAGCAGTTTGTAGGAAGTGTTTGAACCACAATAGATCCCTCTCCACTCTCACACTCCAGTCACAGTGTCCCAGTGACCATGGGAACACAGCGGCAGAGAACATCTCACAACCAATAGATCGGATAGACACACACATCTGAGCTACAGGGAGAGGTTGAGCAGGCTGGGACTCTATTCCTTGGAGTGCAGGAGGATGAGGGGGTAATCTTATAGAGGTGTAAAACAATAATGAGAGGAATAGATCCACCATTGTACCAGTGCCTAAGAATGTCTCTCCAGCCTGTTTGAATTACTATTTGCCTGTTTGGTGGCCCTCACCTCAGTGGTAATGAAATGCTTCGAGAGGTTGATCAAGAAACACATCTGCGCCTTCCTCCCTCGCAACATGGACCCGTTACAGTTCGCACACCGTCCGAACAGATCCACGGACGATGCGGTCTCCCAGGTCTTGCACACCGCTCTCTCCCATCTTGACAGCCAGAAGGGGGGCTATGTGAGGATGCTGTTCATAGACTACAGTTCAGCCCTCAACACCATAGTCCCCACTAGACTTGCTGAGAAGCTACTGGAACTGGGGCTCAACACCCCACTGTGTGCCTGGTTCCTGGACGTTCTCACCGCCAGGCCCCAGGTGGTTAAGATGGGAAGACATACATTGAACACCCTCACCCTGAACACAGGATCCCCCCAGGGTTGCGTCCTCAGCCACCTACTGGACTCCCTGTACACACATGACTGTGTGGCTAGGTTCAGCTCCAACTCCATCATCAAGATTGCAGATGACAATCGACAATGGACAATAGACAATAGGTGCAGGAGTCGGCCATTCGGCCCTTCGAGCCAGCACCGCCATTCAATGTGATCATGGCTGATCATCCCCAATCAGTACCCCGTTCCTGCCTTCTCCCCATATCCTCTGGCTCCACTATCTTTAAGAGCCCTATCTAGTTCTCTCTTGAAAGCATCCAGAGAACCTGCTTCCACCGCCCTCTGAGGCAGAGAATTCCACAGACTCACAACTCTCTGTGATAAAAAGTATTTTCTCATCTCCGTTCTAAATGGCTTACCCCTTATTCTTAAACTGTGGCCCCTGGTTCTGGACTCCCCCAACATCAGGAACATGTTTCCTGCCTCTAGTGTGTCCAAACCCTTAATAATCTTATATGTTTCAATGAGATCCTCTCTCATCCTTCTAAACTCCAGGGTGTACAAGCCCAGCCACTCCATTCACTCAACATATGACAGTCCCGCCATCCCGGGAATAAACCTTGTAAACCTACTCTGCACTCCCTCAATAGCAAGAATGTCCTCCCTCAAATTAGGGGACCAAAACAGCACACAATACTCCAGGTGTGGTCTCACTAGGGCTCTGTACAACTGCAGAAGGACCTCTTTGCTCCTATATTCGATTCCTCTGGTTATAAAGGCCAACATGCCATTCGCTTTCTTTACTGCCTACTGCACCTGCATGCTTACTTTCTTTGACTAATGAACAAAGACCCCCAGATCCCATTGTACTTCCCCTTTTCCCAACGTGACACCATTTAGATAATAATCTGTCTTCCTGCTTTTGCCACCAAAGTGGATAACCTCACATTTATCCGCATTAAACAGATGCCATGCATCTGCCCGCTCCCCCAACCTGTCCAAGTCACCCTGCATTCTCATAGCATCCTCCTCATAGTTCACACTGCCACCCAGCTTTGTGTCATGCGCAAATTTGCTAATGTTACTTTGAATCCCTTCATCTAAATCATTAATATATATTGTAAATAGCTGCGGTCCCAGCACCGAGCCTTGCGGTACCCCACTAGTCACTGCCTGCCATTCTGAAAGGGACCCGTTAATCCCTACTCTTTGTCTCCTGTCTGCCAACCAGTTCTCTATCCATGTCAGCGCTCTAACCCCAATACCATGTGCCCTAATTTTGCCCACTAATCTGCTATGTGGGACCTTATCAAATGGTTTCTGTGACACTGGTGGTGGGCCTGATCTCCGATAACGTTGAGAAGGCCTACCTGAAGGAGGTGGTTGATCTGGCACTCTGGTGTCAGGATAACAACCTCCTCTTGAATGTCACTAAATCTAAGGAGCTGATTGTGGACTTTAGAAGGGCACAACAACCGAGGACGTACACGCCACTGGTGATAAATGGGACTACCGTGGATAGGGTGAGCTGCTTTAAATACCTGGGAGTCCACATCACAGAGGATCTGACATGGACATCACACGCTGCAGCACTGGTGAGGAAGGCAAGGCAGCGCCTTTACCACCTCAGGCAGCTGAGGAAATTCAGAGTCTCTCTGAGGATCCTTCAATCCTTCTACTCTGGGGCTGTAGAAAGCATCTTGTCCGGCAACATCACAATCTGGTTTGGGAACAGCTCTGCCCAGGACAGGAAGGCTCTGCAGAGAGTAGTGCGTTCAGCCGAACACACTATGGGAACTACACTCGCCCCCCTGCAGGACCTGTACACCAGGAGGTGCAGATCCAGACCCAGCAAGATGTGGGCGAGTCCAGAACCAGGGGCCACAGTCTTAGAATAAAGGGGAAGCCATTTAAGACTGAGGTGAGAAAAAACGTTTTCACCCAGAGAGTTGTGAATTTGTGGAATTTCCTGCCACAGAGGGCAGTGGAGGCCAAGTCACTGGATGGATTTAAGCGAGAGTTAGATAGAGCTCTAAGGGCTAGTGGAGTCAATGGATATGGGGAGAAGGCAGGCACGGGTTATTGATAGGGGACGATCAGCCATGATCACAATGAATGGCGGTGCTCGCTCGAAGGGCCGAATGGCCTCCTCCTGCACCTATTTTCTATGTTTCTATGTTTCTAAGATCATGAAGGACCCCTACCACCCCAGCAACGGACTGTTCCAGCTGCTACGGTCAGGCAAGTGCCTCCGCTGTCATGCTGCAAAAACAGAGAGGATGAGACAGAGTTTCATCCCACAGGTCATCAGGACTTTAAATTCTGATCTCACTGTTGTGTTTTACAAAAATACAATTGTACTATTCAAAAATATAATCAGTTCAAACTCAAGTACGACAGATAGAGTAAAGGGGAAGATACAGAGTGCAGAATATAGTTCTCAGCATTGTAGCCACCAGCTCCAGAGACAAAGTCCAATGTCCGCAATGGGGTAGAGGTGAATCGGACAGCACCCTAGCTTATGGAAGGGCCGTTCAGAAGCCTGATAACACAGGGGAGAAGCTGTTCCTGAGTCTGGTGGTGCGCGCTTTCAAGCTTCTGTACCTTCTGCTGGATGAGAGCGGGGAGAAATGGATGTGGGTTTGTTAAAGGTGTCAGTTACAGAGAGGGAGAGGGGAAGGTGTGGTGGGACAGGGGGAGAAAGAGGGGTGGAAAGGGAGAATGTGGAGAGAGAGAGAGTGCGGAGAGAGGGGGGGCAAAGGCAAGATAGAGAAAGAAAAAGAGAGCGAATGGA
>NC_045985.1:29370905-29446721 GCF_010909765.2 Amblyraja radiata | reverse complement strand
CCCCCCCCCCCCCCCCGCTCCCAGAGCGCTCAATAACCGGGACTGTCTGACACTTGTCACAATTTGTATCGGCAACGCCGTGAATAGCCGCCTTGAGCCGAGACGCGGCCGGATAGTTAGTTGGCTGCCGGTTCCCCCACACAATCCCACCCCCTTTGACTAGAGAGGGAGAGGGGGGGGGGGGGGGGAGGTGCGTGTTGGTGCAAAGGTGTCAGTCACAGTGTTCCCCGATCGGCAGCTGACAAACGCGACAGTGGTTCAAATAAACTTTATTTTTACATTTTATGTAAACATCCCTGCTTTCAAATTAAAACTGTCGCTTCCAGAAGCCTGTGTATTTTTAACTTGTGGTCGCGGCAGTTTCTATCAATATTCCGTTCAGAAATAGACAAGGCGTTGGGGCTTGGAAACGTGGCAGGGATTAGAAACTCAAACGTCCCAGGAATAAACAGTGTGTACAATCCTCTAAATTGTGTCTACTCATCCCCATTCACCCTCCCCTCCACCCCCCCCTCTCACATTCACCACCCTGTCCACCTTCCCCTCCATTCCCCCCCCTCTCCCATCCACCACCGTCACTCCCATCCACCCTCCCCGCCACTCCCCGCATCCCTCCACCCCCTCTCCCCCTGCCCTCCCCCCTCTCACATTCACCACCCCCTCCCCTGTCCACCTTCCCCTCCATCTCCCCCCTCTCTCATCCACCTCCCTCACTCCCATCCACCCTCCCCTCCAACCCCACTCCCCTCCACCCCCTCTCTCCCCCACCCCCTCTCCCCATTATGTTTGACTTTGCACTATTCATGTTTGTTCGTTTGTCTGTTTTTGTTTTAAACGTGTATTTCTGAACCAGCCTTTGTTGTTGATGACGGCGTTTGAACAGTACTGTGTTGACATATCTGTTGTGCAGCTGTAAGTCGGAATGTCATTCTTTCGTTCCTGTGCATCTGACATGTAGACATTCCTGCTTCTTGAGTCCCCTGAATGGAGAGGAGGTTTCAATGTGCCAGGAGTCGAGATAGAAACATAGAAAATAGGTGCAGGGGTAAGCCATTCGGCCCTTCAAGCCAGCACCGCCATTCAATATGATCATGGCTGATCATCTGAATTTCCCTGAGGGGATCAATAAAGTATTTATTATTATTATTTATTATTATTATTATTATTATTATCCCCAATCAGTACCCCGTTCCTGCTTTCTCCCCCATTTCTTTATCCGTAAGAGCTGTATCCAACTCTCTCTTGAAAACATCCAGTGAATTGGCCTCCACTGCCTTCTGTGGCAGAGAATTCCACAGATTCACAACTCTCTGGGTGAAAAAGTTTTTCCTCATCTCAGCCCTAAATGGCCTACCCCTTATTCTTAAAACGTAACCCCTGGTTCTGGACTCCCCCTCCCTCCCCCTCCCTCCCCCCCCCCCCCCCCCCCCCCCCCCCAGCATGGTGAACATTTTCCCTGCATCTTGCCCGTCCAATCCCTTAAGAATTGTATATGTTTCTATAAGACATCCTCTCATCCTTCTAAATCCCAGTGAATATCAGCCCTGTCGATCCATTCTTTCATCATACGTCAGTCCCGCCATCCAGGGAATTAACCTGGTGAACCTACGCTGCACTCCTTCAATAGCAATGATGTCCATCCTCTAATTAGGGGACCATAACTGCACACAATACCCCAGGTATTTGGTGCTTGAGGGGTGAGCGGGAGCCCGGGGGAAATCGCTGAGCGCTGCCGGTGTATTCGCCCGAGAAACGCTCGCCCGGTCACAACAGGGGCAGCATCATTCTGTGTGTGTGTCTGTCTCTCGACAGAGCCTGGAGAGCCGCCACCGACGGTCGCTCAGCTGCACCCAATCCATGTCCAAAGTCCCCGAACGTACCGCGCTGAAAGATAAACACCGACTTTGCTCAGATCTGCATCAAGAAACGGAGAGGGAGAGAGAGAGGAGGGAGCAGAGAGAGAGAGAAGGGAGGGTGGAAAAGAGAGAGGGAGTGGGGGTTGGGGGGGGGGGGGGGAGGGAGAGAGTGAGTGAGGAAGGGGTAGAGTGAAGGAGGGAGGAGAGAGGGTAGAGAGTGAGAGAGGAGGGGGGTAGAGAGAGGAGGGGGGGAGAGAGCGAGAGAGAGGAGGGAGATAGAGGGAGATAGGGGGGTAGAGAGAGGGGGATAAAGAGAGGTGCGGGGAAAAGCAGTCTAGCAGATGTCTGGAATCAAAGCAAAATATTCAGATGAGATGCAAGGAACTGCAGGTTCTGGGGGTTCTTGAGCAAAGCACAGAGTGCTGGAGGAACTCAGCGGGTCGGGCTGCGTCTGTGGTGGAAATGGACAGAAGCAGGGAATTTGAATTACCTCCCCCGCCCCCGCCTCCCCACCCAAATCCTCCAGCGTCTAACTGGTCGACTGGTCCGGGAAACATTGGATTGTTGTGAAGGACGGGATCGGGGTAGCATCGATGCAATGGGCCGAATGGTTTCCGGTTCCATTCTCCGGAGGGGTTTCCATTGGGTCTCAGATCAGGTGGGGGGGGGGGGTGGTGGGGGGGTTTCTGGTGGAATCAACATGTTTCCACCCGCCCCTCCCCACTGGTCCAGTTGCCTTTGCCACTCACCTCCCACCAACTTCCCTTCAATCTAGGGTGGGGGGGGGGGGGGGGTAGGGTCAGAGGGGCTGTAGTAGTGGGATATTAAGTCTGCAGAGCTTGGGGTAGTTGTATTTAGGTTGTGGGTAGGTTGGGAGGGGGAGAATGTGGGTTTGGGGGTAATAAGGTGGGGGCATCGTAGAATGGGAGAGTAAGATGACAGGGCACATGGTGTTATAGAGATTCTCAGTTGGGATAATGAAATGGAGCATATTATTAGGGTGGTCGAGTAGGTTATTAAGGAATGGGGACATTGAGATGGCAGTGTGCGGTGGCGATGAGGTGGGATGGAATATTGGGATAGTTCCTAAGTTCCAGCAGCAGAATTAGGCCATTCGGCCCATCAAGCCCACATGGCTGATCTATCTTTCCCTCTGAATCCCATTCTCCTGCCTTCTCCCCATCACCCCTGACACCTCAATCTCTGCCTTAAAAATATCCATTGACGGCCTTCCGTGGCAATGAATTCCACAGATTCACCACCCTCCGATGAAAGAAATCCCTCCTCATTTCCTTTCTAATAGTACATCCTTTTATTCTGAGGCTATACTCTCTAGTCCTGGACTCTCCCACTAGTGGAAACAACCTCTCCACCTCCACTCTATCCAGGCCTTTCGCCATTTGGTAAGTTTCAATGAGCCATTACCCAGACACCCGTAGTAATCAAGAATCTATCTCTGCCTTACAAATATACATTGACTTGGCCTCCACAGCCATCTGTGGCAATGGACTCTAGATATTCACCATCCTCTGACTAAAGAAATTCCTCCTCATCTCCTTTCTAAAGGTATGTTCTTTTATTCTGCAGCTGTGGCCTCTGATCCTGGACTCTCCCACTAGTTTGTTTATTGTCACGTGTATCGAGGTACAGTGAAAAGCTTTTTATTGCATGCGAACCTGTCAGCAGAATGACAATACATGATTACAATTGAACCATCCACAGTGTACAGATACAGAATAAAGGGAATGTGTTTAGTGCAAGATAAAGTCTCATTAACATAGAAACAGAGAAACTGAGAAAATACATGCAAGAGTAGGCCATTCGGCTCTTTGAGCCAGCACCGCCATCCAATATGATCATGGCTGATCATCCCAAATCAGTACCCCGTACCTGCTTTTTCCCCATATCCATTGATTCCTCTAGCCTTAGGAGCTACATCCTCAACACTCTCAACACATCCAGTGAATTGGCCACCACTGCCGTCTGTGGCGGAGAATTCCACAGATTCACAACTCTCTGGGTGAAAAAGATT
Source organism: Amblyraja radiata (assembly GCF_010909765.2). Lineage (NCBI taxonomy): Eukaryota > Metazoa > Chordata > Chondrichthyes > Rajiformes > Rajidae > Amblyraja > Amblyraja radiata. The sequence continues at coordinate 29,442,833 of NC_045985.1, read as the reverse complement.
TTCCTCATCTCAATCCTAAATGGCCTACCCCTTATTCTTAAACTGTAGGAGTCTCTGACCCCTGGATCTGGACTCCCCCAATATGGGGACCATTTTTCCTGCATCTAGCCTGTCCAATCACTTATGAATTTTATATTTTTCCGTAAAATCCTAAAGATAGTCTGAGGGTCTCCAATGAGGTAGATAGTAGCTCAGGACCGCTCTCTGGTTGTTGTTTGTGAAAAGAGTGCAGTGATTGTCATGCATGGTTGCAGAATCACATCTGTGACCAGCATACAATGGGCGCCATCTTGGATCATCATGGATGGTTTCATTGGAGTGATAGTAGCATGTCAAGGAATGGCATACGGAGATGTGGTGAGCAGTGTGGGCTATGTTGGAGTGGTGGGATAGGGGGCATTGGGATAATGGGTGGGAGATTGGGATACTTGGCTAGATGGGTTCAATGGGGTGGCGGGTGGGATACCAAGGGATGGGACATTGAGATGGCAGTGTGGGTGGTGTTCAGTTTAGTTTAGTGATACAGCACGGAAACAGGCCGGTTGGCCCACCGAGTCCACGCCGACCAGTGATCCCTGCACATTTACACTACCATACACATAGTAGGGACAATATTTACATTTACCAAGCCAACTAACCTACAAACCCGTACGTCTTTGGAGTGTGGGAGGAAACCGAAAATCTTGGAGAAAACCCACGCGGTCATGGGGCGAACATGCAAACTCCGTACAGACAGCACCCGTTGTTGGGATCGAACCCGGGTCTCGGGCACTGCAAGCGGTATAAGGCCACCATGATGCTCTTGAGGTGGTGGGGTAGAGGGCGTTGGGATAATGGGTGTGAGATAGAGATATGTGGTTGGATGATAATATTGGGGCAGTGGGTGGGGTATAGAGCGATGGCATATTGAGTTGGTGTGGGTGGTGTTACTGGGGTGGATGGATGAAGGGTATTGGGATGAGATATGGAGATAGGGGGGTTGTGCCATCGGATTGATGGGTGTGGTATTTTGGCTGTGGCTGGCGTATTGTGCGTTGGCTGGAGTATTGAGGCGGTACATGTACTGAATGAGTGAATGAATGAAGAAATATTTTATTGTCATATGTGGCAAGCCACATTGAAATTCTTTGTTTTGCACAGAGTCACTACATAAAGGAGGTCAACAAAGTCACAAAGTATCCCGCACCAGGTTCTCCTTTGTTCTTTTCTCCCCCCACCCAAGCTGGATCCTTTGTTCTCCCCCCCCCCCCCATGTTATGGCAGTCCCCCACGCTGGGTCCTCCTTTGCTCTGGGTCATTGAGTTGGATCTGGAGGAGATGGGTTGAGGGGATTACTGGGCATTAAGGAGCATAGTTCCTCATCGCTTGCCCCTTTCCCTGTGGCCATCACTAACAATGGGGGGCCCAGGAGCAAGTATGGGAAGCTCCCTATCAGGACACCCCCCCCCCCCCCTCCCTCCCCCGGCTTTGACAGTGGCCCCCACCCCCTCCATTGACCCCACTGCCCTCTCTCCACTCCCATGGAGCAGAAGGCACAGAAGATTGAAAGTACACCACACCAGACTCAGGAATGGCTACCACCACTCTGATCCTCTCAGTCCACCGATCTCAGCGACCAGGCGTTGACCAGGTGAGCTCCAGATGTTGCCCGGGAATTGGGTACATCTGCCATCTCAAGGTGTCATTCCTTGATACCCCACCCACCCACCACCCCAAACGGTACCATCTAACCAACTATCTCAACACCCCACCCATTATACCAATACTGCAGATGCTGGTTGAAATCGAAGATAGACTCAAAATGCTGGAGTAACTCAGTGGGACAGGCAGCATCTCTGGAGCGAAGGAATGGACGATGTTTTGTGTCGAGACCCTTCTTCAAACTGATTTTTTCGCCAGCTGGAAATAAAAATGTCTGAAAAAGGTAGAGGGCCATCCGGGGTGTTGATGAAGGGGGGGGGGACCAGTGGAGACGGGAGAAGGGGGTCATCACTCTGAAGAGGTCTGAAGAAGGGTCATCACTCTGAAGAAGGGTCTCGACCCGAAACGTCACCCACTTCTTCTCTCCAGAGATGCTGCCTGTCCCGCTGAGTTACTCCAGTACTTTGTGTCTATCCCAATACACTCGATTCCACCACCACAACAACACCACCTGCACTGCCATCTCAATGCCCCAGCCCTTTGTATCCCACCTACCACTCCAATATCACCATCTATGATGACTGAGTAGATGATCCAAGATGGCGCCCATCCCAGGCGACTACTCATTGAATGCTGGTCCCACAAGTGGCCCTGCAATCACTCATTCCAGTCGCTCCACACTCCACTCTGCACACTGTGGATGGCTCGATAGTAATCATGTATTGTCTTTCCGCTGACTCGGTAGCACACACCAAAAGGTTTTCACTGTACCTCGGTACCAAGGGCGGGGTGACCTGGAGGCAGGGATTCGGGAGGTTCTGGGGGTGGGGGAGAGAGGGAGCTGGCCCCTGTTGGACCAATTTCCCCCACCACGTCCCACCAGCCAGCCTTGTTCCCCCCAGCACCTCCAGCTGGCTTGGGCCCCTGGAGAATGGGGCCTTGCACCCTTGGGGCAGGAGGTAGTCCTCTCAGGAGACCTCTGGGGCCATGATAGACCTGGACAGTACCCTGGAGTCCTCCAGTCCAAGGGTTTTGATCAGATGGACTCGGTAGACACTTGGCTGGTCTGAGACCTGGCTTCTCATTGAGATGACCAGGTTACAGGTTGGGACCAAGGTGCTCCCTGTCAAACCTACACTGCATAGACACTTCAGCCCAGCCCTGAGGGGTGTCGAGGGTCCTCCTCACCTCACACTTCCTTATGGAGAAGAGAATTGGAAGATGTCCCTTTGGACTACTTTGAAAACCAGAGGGTGAGTTAGTACTGGTGTTGTGACCAGCACCTGGTTTTAAACTTGGCTCAGAACAAGTGAAGCCTAATTTTGATTAAATACTTTTTAATACCATCAGTCCAGATTATTGTAGTCAACAAAGGTGGTGTGTGGCACCTTTCAGCTTTAACACGGAGCTCCATGTCAACGTTGAAATGCCTTCAGTGGACACACGATTCAGGAGCAGCATCAGTCTGGCCATCAAACTGAAAGATGTGGCGATGAACTCAAAACGGAACAATGTTTCCTCTCGGGAGTCCAGAAAGAAACTGTACACCTGTGTATCAAATCATGGGAGATGCACAGAGTCACTTGCGCAGAATAGGTGGATCGAAGACCAGACGACATAGGTTTAAGGCGAAGGAGAAAAGATTTAATAGGAATCTGAGGGGTAACTTTTTTCACACAAAGAGTGGTGGGTGTATGGAACAAGCTGCCAGAGGAGGTAGTTGAGGCTGGGACTATCCCAATGTTTATGAAACAGTTAGACATGTGCATGGATAGGACAGGTTTGGAGGGATATGGACCAAATGTGGGCAGGTGGGACTAGTATAGCTGGGACATTGTGGGCAAGTTGGGCCGAAGGGCCTGTTTGCACACTGTATCACTCTAAGACTCCATGACTATATCCCAGCGTGCGAACACTGGATACAATAATTTCTGAAGACAAAGGAAATATCTAGGTTAACTACAAATTCTGATATTTAGAAACAGTTGTAAGAGATGCAACCTTGTATAAATATAATTCCTGGGCTTGGAAGTGGTGTTGCCAGCAAGGTCTGTTCCCAACAAAAGCTTTTCACTGTACCTGTGACCACATGTGACAATAAACCCAACTCAACCTACTCCCAGATAGGCACAAAAATGCTGGAGTAACTCGCGGGTCAGACAGCATCTGTGGAGAGAAGGAATGGTTGACATATCGGGTCAAGACCCTTCTTCAGACTAACTCCAACCTACCTCACCAGAATGTTTGGTCACTGGTGTTTGTGAGATTGTGCGTTCCACAGTGTTGGCTGGCATGCTGCTGATATTGCCACGGTGGCCACAGGCGGTGCTCGGTGGGAATATTGGGGAACCCAGGCCACACTCTTATACCATGTGGGTGGAGGAAGCCTTGATCTGGTCCCCTTAAAGCTCACCAGAGGGAGCTTCACACCGTGGGAAAGACCCATTACCCATCTGACAGGGAAGATTTATGAGGATTTTGCCAGGACTCAATGGTCAAAAAGGAGAGGGTGAGTAGGCTGGGACTCCATTCCTTGGAGCACGGGAGAATGAGGGGAGATCTTATATAGGTGAACAAAATCATGAGAGGAATAGATTGGGTAGATGCACAGAGTCGCTTGCCCAGAGTAGGTGAATCGAGGAGCAGAGGACATAGGTTTAAGGTGAAGAGGAATAGAATCTGAGTGGTAACTTCTTCACACAAAGGGTGGTGGGTGTATGGAACAAGCTGCCAGAGGAGGTAGTTGAGGCTGGGACTATCCCATCATTTAAGAAGCAGTTAGACAGGTACATGGATAGGACAGGTTTGGAGGGATATGGACCTAACGCAGGCAGGTGGGACTAGTGTAGCTGGGACACGTTGGCCGGTGTGGGCAAGTTGGGCCTGTTTCCACGCTATATCGCCCTATGACTCTCCCGCGGGTGGTAACATGGTGATGTGGCACACAACCCCGATCACTGAGTCCCAGTATATTCCCATCGCCTCTATTCACGCTGCCTCGGGAAAGCAGCCAACACAAGCAAAGCCCTGTCCCACTCAGCTCCTTCTTTCTTCTCCCCGCTCCCATCCGGCAGAAGGTACAGAAGCTTGAAAGCGCGCACCACCAGACTCAGGAACAGCTTCTTCCCCTGTGTTATCAGGCTTCTGATCGGCCCTTCCATAAGCTAGGGAGGGTGCTGTCCGATTCACCTCTACCCCATTGCAGACATTGGACTTTGTCTCTGGAACTGGTGCACTACAATGCTGAGAACTATATTCTGCACTCTGTATCTTCCCCTTTACTCTACCTACTGTACTTGAGTTTGGCTGGATTGTATTTATGTGTAGTGTTATCTGAACTGATGGGACAGCATGCAGTTACTGTATTACTGCTCATTACTGTACCAGCCGCTGGGAGAGGGGTGGGAGGGTCTCATCATTGTGACGACCATTGCCTGCATTGATATGGGAACCTCTGCCGTAACCCAGTCAGAGACTCATAGTCTTTTAGTTTTTTTTTAGTTTTAGAGATACAGTGCGGAAACAACCCCTTTGACCCACAGAGTCCACGCCGACCAGCGATCCCCGCATATTAACGCTACCCTACACACACTAGGGACAATTTATACGTGTACCAAGACAATTCACCTACAAACCTGTACGTCTTTGGAGTATGGGAGGAAACTGAACATCTCGGAGAAAACCCACGTGGTCACGGGGAGAACGTGCAAACTCCGTAAGGGCAGCACCCACAATCGGGATTGAACCCGAAACTCTGGCGCTGCAAGCACTATAAGGTAGCAACTCCACCCCTGCGCCACCTTGCTGCCCTCCGTGTGAAAACAGGGCTTACAGTTTGAAAATGTCCTTCAGCTCAACATGCCCACACTGGCCAACATGTCCCATCTATCTTTCTACATCACCGTCTATATCTCTCCTTTCCCTTTCCCCTCTCTCAGTCTGAAGAAGGGTCTCGATCCCAAAACTTCACCTATTCCTTTACTCCAGAGATGCTGCCTGACCCATTAAGTTACTACAGAGTATTGAGTCTATCACACAGAGAGTGGTGAATCTGTGGAATTCTCTCCCGCAGAAGGTAGTTGAGGCCAGTTCATTGGCTATATTTAAGAGGGAGTTAGATGTGGCCCTTGTGGCTAAAGGGACAGAAGGCAGGTACAGGATACTGAGTTGGATGACCAGCCATGATCATATTGAATGGCGGTGCAGGCTCGAAGGGCCGAATGGCCTACTCCTGCACCTATTTTCTATGTTTCTATCTATACTAGTCTCACCTGCCTCTGTTTGGCCCATATCCCTCTAAACTTGTCCTATCCATTAAACCTGTGTAAATGTTTCTTAAATGATGGGATATCCCCTGCCTCAACTATCTCCTCCGGCAGCTCGTTCCATACATCCACCACCCTTTGTGTGAAAAAGTTATCCCTCAGGTTCCAATTAAATCTTTCCCCCTTCACCTTAAACCTGTGTGGTCTGGTTCTTGATTCACTTACTCTGGCCAATTTACAATTTTACTGAAGCCAATTAACCTACAAACCTGCATGTCTTTGGAATGTGAGAGGAATCTGGAGCAGCTGGAGAAACCTCACACAGGTCACAGGGAGAATGTACAAACTCCATACAGCCAGCTCCCTTAGTCAGCGTCAAACATAGAAACATAGAAAATAGGTGCAGGAGTAGGCCATTCGGCCCTTCGAGCCTGGACCTGCATGGCTGATCATCCAACTCAGTATCCTGTACCTGCCTGCTCTCCATACCCCCTGATCCCTTTAGCCACTAGGGCCACATCTAACTCCCTCTTAAATATAGCCAATGAACTGGCCTCAACTACCTTCTGTGGCAGAGAGTTCCAGAGATTCACCACTCTCTGTGTGAAAAATGTTTTTCTCATCTCAGTCTTAAAGGATTTCCCCTCTATCCTTAAGCTGTGACCCCTTGTCCTGGACTTCCCTAACATCGTGAACAATCTTCCTGCATCTAGCCTGTCCAACCCCTTAAGAATTTTGTAAGTTTCTATAAGATCCATAGTTCTATAAGATCTATAGGAACATAGAAACATAGAAAATAGGTGCAGGAGGAGGCCATTCGGCCATTCGAGCCAGCACCGCCATTCATTGTGATCATGGTTGATCGTCCCCAATTAATAACCCGTGCCTGCCTTCTCCCCTATCCCCATACCCAGGTCTACCTCCATCTCAATCTCCAGCTCCATCTCCCGCACCTCCAGGTCCATCTCCATCTCTAGCTCCACCTCTATCTTTTTCACCAGCTCCATCTCCAACTCTCTCTATCTCCACCTCAAGCTCCAGCTCCATCTCCAGCTCAATCTCCCGCTCCAGCTCCATCTCCAGCTCCATCTCTAGCTCAATCTCCCGCTCCAGCTCCATCTCCATCTCCAAACCCGGGTCCCTTGCGCTTTGCGGCAGTAGCTCTACTACTGCTCCATCGTGCTGCCACAGTGTTACTCCAGCACTTTGTGTATTTTTATTTTGTACAAATCACCTCAAGGTGTGTCAAGCAGCATCTGCAATTCCTTGTTTTTACGTCTATAGTTTTCCTTTGGGTTTAGTTTTGTTAGGAGATACAGCAAAGGAAAAAGACCCTTCGGCCCATCGAGTCCATGCCGACCATCCATGTTCTATGTTATCCCACTTTCTCATCCATTCCCTGCACACTAGGGACAATTTACACAGGGCCAATTAACCTACAAACCCTCATATCTTTGGGATATGGTTGGAAACCTGGGCACCCAGAGGAAACCCACATGGTCACAGAGAGCAACATGCAAACCCCCCCCCCCCCCACACACACACACACACACAGACAAACACTCACTCGCACACTCTCTCTGTGCACACTCTCTCTCTCACACACTCTTTCTCTCACACTCTCTCGCAACTCTCTCACACACTCTTTCTCACACACACACTATCTCTTGCACACTCTCACGCACTCTCACATGCACGCTCTCGCACTCTCCCTCGCACACTTTTTCTCTCGCACACTCGCTCCCTCACACACACTCTCATACACACATACACTCTCTTTCTCTCACACACTCCCTCACACACACACTCACTCATACACGCTCTCACACACTCTCACTCACACTCTCTCTCTCTCACACACACCCTCTCACACACTCTCACACACGCTCACTCTCTCACACACACTCTCACACCTTCTCCCTCTCTCAGAATCACACACACTCTCACTCACACTATACAACACACTCAAACAAAGATACGATAGCATTGCTCACACACACACACAGCACTCGAGGTGAGGATGGGACCGGGGTCTATGGCGCTGTGAGGCAGCGGCTCTCTCTACCCGCGGGAGCACACGGAATGTGGAAATCTCTCACCTTTCAACAGCGAGCCGGCCGGGCAGACAGGAGCCGTGTGATGTCGCCCTGTCCATGAAAGGGGCTGTTGTCTGCCGCGTCCTGTGCGCCGCGACCGGGCAGGAAGCGGGGATGAATGGAGGCAGTCAGAGTGTAGTTCTGTGGTCGGGCAGAGGGCGGGAGAGCACACACACGCATACATACACAAGGGGCGTGTGTGGCGGCCATGTGGTAGAAAAGGCCTCTATTTGAAGTGTGTATTTCGGGAAAGGAGCAGCAGTAACGTGGCAGAATGCAGGCAGTGAGGGAGGGACTGACTGAGAGAGAGAGACCACCTCACTCACCGGCGGCTGTTGTTCACAGTCCGCGGCCCAGACTCTGGCCAGCGCCGGGTCGGTGGCGGTGTAACCGGGGCAATTCACACAAGGTCCAGTCACCATCTCGTCCAACTACTACACACGCTCGGCTCCCTCTCCACCTCACACACACACAACTGTGTGTGTAGAAGATAGTCAGTGTGTGTGTGTGTCTTATAGTGTGTGTATATCTATGTGTGTGTGTCTAGTGTGTGTATAACTATGCGTATGTGTGTGTCTAGTGTGTGTATATAACTATGTGTGTGTGTGTCTAGTGGGTGTGTCTAGTGTGTGTGTGTATAACTGTGTGTGTATCTAGTGTGTGTGTGTCTAGTGTGTGTGTGTCTAGTGTGTGTGTATAACTGTGTGTGTGTCTAGTGTGTGTGTGGCTGTGTGTGTGTCTAGTGTGTGTGTGTCTCTAGTGTGTGTGTATAACTATGTGTGTGTGTCTAGTGTGTGTGTGTGTCTAGTGTGTGTGTGTGTAACTGTGTGTGTGACTGTGTGTGTGTATAACTGTGTGTATAACTGTGTGTATAACTGTGTGTGTGTATAACTATGTGTGTGTGTCTAGTGTGTGTGTGTGTGACTGTGTGTGTGTATAACTGTGTGCGTGACTATGTGTGTGTGTCTAGTGGGTGTGTATAACTGTGTGTGTGTGACTATGTGCGTGTGTCTAGTGGGCGTGTGTCTAGTGTGTGTGTGTGACTGTGTGCTTGTGTCTAGTGTGTGTGTCTAGTGTGTGTGTATAACTGTGTGTGTGTGTGCACGTGTCTAGTGTGTGTGTGTAACTGTGTGTGTGTAACTGTGTGTGTGTGTGTCTAGTGTGTGTGTATAACTGTGTGTGTATAACTGTGCGTGTGTCTGGTGTGTGTGTATAACTGTGTGTGTGTGTGACTGTGTGTGTGTCTAGTGTGTGTGTATAACTGTGTGTGTGTGTTACTGTGTGTGTCTGGTGTGTGTATAACTGTGTGTGTGTGTATATAACTGTGTGTGTGTGACTGTGTGTGTGTCTAGTGTGTGTGTATAACTGTGTGTGTGTGTTACTGTGTGTTGTAGTGTGTGTATAACCATGTGTGTGTCTTATAGTGTGTGTGTGTGTGTAACTATGTGTGGCTGTGTGTAACCGAGTGTGTGTGTGTCGTATTGTGTGTGTGTGTTACTGTGTATTACTGTGTGTGTGTGTGTATAACAGTGTGTCTTGGTGTGTGTGTATAAATGTGTGTGTGTGTGTGTATATAAAACTGTGTGTGTGTGTGTGTGTGTGTGTGTGTTATAGTGTGTGTGTGTGTATAACTGTATGTGTGTGTGTGTGTAACTGTGTGTGTGTCTGTCTGTGTGTAACTACGTGTGTGCTGTAGTGTATGTGTTATAATGTGTGTGTGTGTTATAGTGTGTATGTGGTTTGCGTTTTGCACGTTCTCCCTGTGACCGCGTGGGTTTCCTCCGGCTTCCTCCCACGTCCCCAGGGCATGCGGTTTTGTAGGTTACTGGTGGAAAATTATCTGATGAAGGGCCTCGACACGAAACGTCACCCATCCCTTCTCACCAGAGATGCTGCCTGGCCCGCTGAGTTACTCCAGCTTTTTGTGTGTATCTTCGGTTTTGTAGGTCAAATGTGTTCTGTAAATTGCCCACAGTGAACGAGAAAGCGAGATAACACAGGACTAGTGTGAGAACGGGTCATCGATAGGGTGGGCCGAAGGGCCTGTGTTTACGCTGTTTCTCTAAACTAAACTATCTTGTCTTCTGTCGGTTGCCTCTACGGAACGTGTAGGAAGTGGGATAGCAGAACCAGCGTGTAGATAAGCAAGGAACTGCAGATGATGGTCACTACACAAAATGACACAAAGTGCTGGAGTAACACAACAGGCCAGGCAGCATCTCTGGAGAACATGGAGATGTGACGTTTCGGGTCGAGACCCTTCTTCAGGCTTCTGACTTACCGAGAACTAGTGTGAACGGGTGATCGATGGCTGGCATGGACTCGTTGGGCCGAAGGGCCTGTTTCCACTGTAACTCTAAACTGGGAACCGACGAGTATAGTGTGATTTCGCGATAACATCTGATTCACGTCTCGCCAATGCTCGGTGCTATACCGGGCCCACCTACTGATTCTGATATGTTGGCCCGGTGGCACAGCGGTAGAGTTGCTGCCTCACAGCGCAGCACACACACCCGGGTTGCATCCCGACTACGGCTGCATGTCTCTACGGATTTCGTACGTTCTCCATATGACCTGCGTGGGTTTTCCCCGGGCGCTCCGGTTTCCGCCCACACTCCAAAGATGTACAGGTTTGCAGGTTAAAAGCTTTTCCTCCTGTCAGTCCTAAATGGCTTACCCCTTATTCTTAAATGTCCCCGCTACATCTCTGAACTAAACTAAACACGAGGTTGTACTAGCCCTACTATACTCTGCAATCCCTCATATCCACCCTCATTTCACCACAGACCCCGCTTGCTTTCCCACTAAAGAACCATTGAACCCAAACCATCGCCTGTCCAAACGTTGGGCTGTGAAATCTCCCCCCTTCCCCTCTTCTATCCCCCTCCCCTCCCCTCCCTTCTCTATCCCCCACCCCATCCTCTCCCCTTTTCCCCACCCCCTCCCCTCCCGGCCAAGCTGCTTCACAGACACCGGGTCGCCGGTGATGTTTTTGTTTCTTGGGAATGGAGACTGCAGGGGAGATTGAGAGGTGAAGTTTGTTAAGATTAACGTGGCGTTTTGGGCAGTGAACGCCACTGGAAATGGAGGCAGGAGGGTGGATGAATGAGAAAGGTGGATTGTACAGGAATTAATAAACACGGAGACCTGAAGGGTTGTGGGGGGGCAGTGAGAGAGAGGGAGGGAGAGGGAGGGGGGAGGGAGCGGAAAGCTGAATAAATCGGCCCTTGATGCTACACTGAGTAAGGTATGCGAGGGGAATGAATGAGCAGTGTGTGGAGAGGTCTCATTCCTGGCCCATCTCCCAGTCACTTGCTGTGGACGGTTCACAGGGTGCTCCGGGTCAGTCAGGAGAGTGGGAAAGCTAGCAATCGCTAGCTCCACCAGCACACGGTCCCGGGATCCCCACCCACCACCCCGGCGAGACTGACTCGCTGCCGGGCGGTGCACCGAGCTAGGGGCCGGCTACTGGGCCCCGGTGGAGTGAAAGTAGCGGGGTCAGTGGAAGAGTGTAGGAAACATAGAAACATAGGCCATTCTCCCCTTCGAGCCAGCACTACCATTTAATATGACCATGGCTGATCATCGAAAATCAGTGCCCCGTTCCTGCTTTCTCCCCATATCCCTTGATTCCTTTAGCCCTAAGAGCTAAATCTAACTCTTGAAAACATCCAGTGAATTGGCCTCCACTGCCTTCTGTGGCAGAGAATTCCACAGATTCACAACTCTCTGGGTGTAAATGTTTTTCCTCATCTCACATCTAAATGGCATAGCCCTTATTCTTAAACTGCCCCAACATGGGGAAATTTTTCCTGCATCTAGCCTGTCCAATCCCTATAAGATCCCCTCTTATCCTTCTAAATCCCAATGAAGGAATGGCAGATGCTGGTTTCAAGAGTTACGAGTGATTCATTGTGTTTAGGAGATGAGGGGGGAATTTCTTTAGTCAGAGGGTGGTGAATCTGTGGAATTCATTGCCACAGATGTCCCATGTAGAACAATTCAATTCTCACTTGCAGCAGCACAACAGAACATGCAAACACTGTAGACACACAATGCTGGAGTAACTCAGCGGGACAGGCAGCATCTCTGGAGAGAAGAAATGGGTGACGTTTTGGGTCACGACTCTTCCAGTCAGAAGAAGAGTCTCAACCGGAAACATCACCCATTCCTTCTCTCCAGAGATGCTGCCTGTCCCGCTGAGTTCCTCCAGCATTTGTTCTGTAACTTCGGTTTAAACCAGCATCTGCAGTTCCTTCTTACACATGTAAATATAGTACACTGTAATCAATATAATAAATGAGAAAAAAAATCTCAGTGTGTGTATATATATATACACACATACCCGCATATACATATATTATATAGATATATATATATATATCCACCAAAGATAGACACAAAACGCTGGAGTTACTCAGCGGGTCAGGCAACATGGGAGAATCTAGTGATGTTTCCACTAGTGGGAGAGTCCATGCCTAAAGGCCATAGTCTCAGAATTAAAGGACATTCCTTTAGGAAGGAAATGATGAGGAATTTCTTTAGCCAGAGGGTGGTGAATCTGTGGAATTCTTTTCCATAGAGGTTGTGGAGGTGAATTAAATGGATATTTTTAAGGTGGTGATTGACAGATGCTTGATTAGAATGGGTCTCGGGTGTTATGGAGAGAAGGCTGGAGAATGGGGTTAGGAGGGAGAGATAGATCAGCCATGATTGAATGGCGGTGTAGACTTGATGGGCCGAATGGTAGAGCTGCTGCCTCACGGCGCCAGAGACCTGGGTTCCACCCAGACCTCGGGTGCTGTCTGTGTGTGGAGTTTGCACGTTCTTCCTGTGACTGCGTGGGTTTCCTCCTGGTGCTCCGGTTTCCTCCCATGTCCCAAAGATTTGCGGGATTGTCGACTAATTGTCCCTCTGTAAATTGCCCCTTGTGTGTGGGGACTGGATGAGAAGGTGGGATAACAGAACTAGTGAGAAGGCTGCATGGACTTGGCGGGCCGAAGGGCCTGTCTCCATGCTATAACATTCTAGGTAGATGGGGCTCTTAAAAATAGCGGAGTCAGGGGATATGGGGAGAAGGCAGGAACGGGGTACTGATTGTGGATGATCAGCCACGATCACATTGAATGGCGGTTCTGGCTCGAAGGGCCGAATGGCCTCCTCCTGCACCTATTGTCTATTGTCTATCATTCAATCAGCTACCATCGACCTCATTGGAGAGCCTCTGACTTCACTGGACTTTACCTCGTACAAAACATTATTCCCTTTATCCTGTATTGGTTCACCATTCATGGTTCGGTTGTAATCATGTATTATGGTTAGCATGGAATCAAAAAGCTTTTCACTGAACCTCGGTACATGTGACAAAAAACTAAACTAAACTAAACTAATTCCAAAGACGTGCAGGTTTGTAGGTGAATTGCCTTATGTAAAAACTGTCCCCGGAGTGTAGGGAGTGGGGGGGGGAAGAGGGATAACATAGATCTAGTGTGAAGGGACAATTAATTGTTAGCATGGACTCGATGGACCGAAGGGCCTGTTTCCACGCTGCATCTTTCAATTCAGTTCAGTTCAATTTAGACTGGGAAGGATGGGTTTTATAATCCAAACCATCCTCAACTTCATGACATGCAATTCCAGACAATCCTCTGTGGAGCCCAAACAGAGGTTATTGTCACGTGTACTGAGGTACAGTGAAAAGCTTCATATTGCATGCTATCCAAACAGATCAGATAACACTACACATAAATGTAGTCATAGAGTGATACAGTCCTTCCAACATGTCCCTACACCGGCCAACATGTCCCTACACCGGCCAACATGTCCCTACACCGGCCAACATGTCCCAGCTACACTCCTCTCACCTGCACACGTTTGGCCCATATCCTTCCAAACCTGTCCATGTACCTGTTATTAAATGTCGGGGTAGTCCCTTCTTGAACTAACTCCTCTGGCAGCTTGTTCCATACACTCACCACCCTCTGTGTGAAAAAGGTTACCCCTCAGATTCCTATTAAATCTTTTCCCCTTTACCTTAAACCTATGTCCTCTGGTCCTCGATTCATCTACTCTGGGCAAGAGACTCTGTGCGTCTACCCGATCTATTCCTCTCATGATTTTATACACCTCTATAAGGCCACCCGTCATCGTACTGAGCTCCGGGGAATAGAAACATAGAAAATAGGTGCAGGAGGAGGCCATTTGGCCCTTCGACCCTACTCAACCTCTCCCTATGGCCCAGACCCTCTAATCCTGGCAACGCCCTCGTATATCCCTGTGCATGTGCCGATCTATTCCTCTCATGATTTTATACATTCAAGCCAAACTCAAGTACGACAGATAGAGTCAAGGGGAAGATACAGAGTGCAGAATATAGTTCCCAGCATTGTAGCCACCAGTTCCAGAGACAAAGTCCAATGTCCGCAATGGGGTAGAGGTGAATCGGACAGTACACCAGCTTGTGGAAGGGCCGTTCAGAAGCCTGATAACAGTGGGGAAGAAGCTGTTCCTGAGTCTGGTGGTACGCGCTTTCAAGCTTCTGTACAGGGAATACTCTATACTGGAAACATCCTCCCACTTACCAGGTTATCAAACTTGGGGTATGATGTCGGAGTTTGTCAGCACTTTTTGCCTTTGTTCCATCATACTGATTTGCTATTTAGCCGAGAATCAGGCCCTTCGGCCCAACCTGTCCATGTCACCAAAGATGCTCCATCTACACGAGTCACCTGCCCACATTTGGCCCACAGCCTTCTAAACCTTTCCTATCCACGTACCAGTCCATTAGTGGCAGGAAGCATAGAAACATAGAAACATAGAAAGTAGGTGCGAGAGTAGACCACCAGGTCCGTCGAGCCCGCACCGCCATTCGCTCATGGCTGAACACTAAACAGACACACTTACCCACAAACAGTAGACACAAGACACAGAACACAAGACACTACCCTCCCCTTTATACCGCTATCACCCCTCTCCACCCCAAGAACCTCGTGATCTCCTGGGGGAGGCAAAAAAACGGATAAAAACCCAGGTCCAATTCGGGAAAAAAATCCGGGAAATTCCTCTCCGACCCCAATCCAGGCGATCGACACTTGTCCAGGAGATCACTCAGGTCTTACTATACTAACCATACCTAGGTCCATATCCCTGCCCTCTCCCCGTAGCCCCTTATCCCCTTGGCAGCTAAAAAACCATCTATTTTAGTCTTAAATATATTTAACGTTTCTGCTTCCACTGCTCCCTGGGGCAGTGAATTCCATAAATTAACCACCCTCTGGGTGAAGAAGTTCTTCCTCATCTCAGTTTTAAAAGAGCCCCCCCTTATTCTGCAACTATGTCCCCTAGTTCTAGTTTCCCCGATCATTGGGAACATCCTCGATGCATCCACCCGATCAAGGCCCCTCACGATCTTATATGTTTCAATGAGATCGCCTCTCATTCTTCTAAACTCCAAAGAGTAGAGTTCCAGCCTACTTAACCTTTCCTCATATGTCAATCCCCTCATTGCAGGAATTAATCTTGTAAACCTTCGCTGCACTGCCTCCAGGGCTAGTACATCCTTTCTTAAGTATGGACCCCAGAACTGTACACAGTATTCCAAATGTGGTCTCACTAATACTGTGTACAGCTGCAGCAAGACCTCCGTGTTTTTATACTCAATCCCCCTAGCAATAAAGGCCAAAACTCCATTGGCCTTCCTGATTGCTTGCTGCACCTGCATACTAACTTTTAGTGATTCATGTACTAATACCCCTAGATCCCTTTGCGTTGCATTACAACGCAGCTCCTCCTCATTTAGAAAATAACTTGCCCTATCATTTTTTTTCCCAAAGTGAATGACTTCACATTTATTAGTATTAAATTTCATCTGCCAAGTTGTTGCCCACTCACCTAGCTTATCTATATCCTTTTGCAGACTCTTCCTATCCTCCTCATCCCCTACTTTTCCTCCCATTTTTGTATCGTCCGCAAATTTTGATATATTACACTTGGTTCCCTCCTCCAAATCATTTATATAAATTGTGAACAACGGGGTCCCAGCACCGACCCTTGCGGAACCCCGCTAGTTACCGGTTGCCATCCCGAGTATGAACCATCTATCCCCACTCTCTGCTTCCTATTTGTTAGCCAATCCTCTACCCATGCTAATATATTACCCCCAATCCCATAGCATGTTGGTACTTTGATACACTGACCAACTTTAAATTAGTCTGTTCTTTTCTGTTGCAATCAAGTATAGGGATACAGCATGCAAACAGGCCCTTCGGCCCAGCGAGTCCATGCTAACCATCCATCACCCGCTCACACTAGTTCCATGTTATCCCACTCTCTCATCCACCACTCCCTACACAATAGGGGGGCAATGTACAGAGGGCCAATTAACCTACTGCATGTCTTGGGTTGTGGGAGGAAACCGGAGAACCCGGAGGAAACCCACGCGGTCACAGGGAGAACATGCAAACTCCACAGGGACAGTATCCGAGTCTCTGGCGCTGTGAGGTAGTGGCTGTGCTGTCCCATAGGTGTTCTGTTCAATGCAGCATATAGTTAAGGCAGAGATAGATTGGTTCTTGATGAGTACGAGTGTCAGGGGTTATGGGGAGAGAATGGGGTTGAGAGAGAAAGATAGATCAGCCATGATTGAATGGCGGAGCAGACGATGGGCCGAATGCTCTAATCACTCCTATCACTTGTGAACGTGTGGGAAAGGGGTAGGGATGGGTTGAATGATGGGTGGGTCAGTGGGGGGATTCTGCGAGGTGGGTGGGTGGGGACAGTAGATGTGGGGTGGGGTAGATATCTTGCTAGTGGGCTGTGGGATATGTTCCATCAGTGTGTGCAGTGTGTTCATTAGTTCATACGTTATAGGTGCAGATTATAGGAGGTGTAATCAGGCAACTGAACCACCCTACCAACTAGACAGAAGTCCCGAGCTACTATCTACCACATTGGAGACCCTTGAACTATCTTTCATTGGACTTTACTGGACTTTATCTTGCACTAAACATTATTCACGTTATTCCCATTATCATGTATCAGAACACTGTGGACGACTCGATTGTAATCATGCATTGTCTTACCGGTTAGCACGCAACTAAAGCTTTTCACTGTACCTTGCTACACGTTACAATATACTCACTAACTCAGAATTAGGCCATTCGGCCCATCAAGTCTACTCCTCCCGATCATGCCTGATCTATCTCTCTCTCCTAACCCCATTCCCCTGCCTTCTCCCCATAACCCCTGACACCCGTACTAATCAAAAATCTATCTACCTCTGTCGTATAAATATTCATTAACTTGGTCAGTGGCAACGAATTCCACAGATTCACCACCCTCTGACTAAAGACATTACTCCTCATCTTTATGAAGGAAAGCCCTTTTATTCTGAGGCTTTACTCTCTGGTCTTAGACTAGTTGGGTTGCATTGGTTTGTGGTGATAGGGGCTAACATGAGAGGGGCCAAAGTTAAAGGAGATGTGTGGGGCACGGTTTTTTACACAGAGGATGGTGGGTGCCTGGAACGCGCTGCCAGGGTTGGTGGTACGATAGTGGTGTTTAAGAGGCTTTTAGATGGGCACGGATATGCGAGGACTGGAGGCATATGGATCACACGCAGGCAGATAAGAGATTGTCTTGGCATCATGTTTGGCACTGACATTGTGGGCCGAAGGGCCTGTTCTTGTGCTGTACTATTCTGTGTTCTAAGTGGGCCTAAGTGTTCAATGTGACACACCTATCACTTAAGATGGACACAATGTGCTGGAGTATCTCAGCAGATCAGGCAGCATCGCTGGAGAGAAAGGATGGGTGGCGTTTTGGGTCGGGACCCTTCTTCAGTCTATGTGTGATATAAACCAGCATCTGCAGTTCGATGTTTCTCCATACATTACTTGCCAGGCTTTGTCCTGCCCCCACCTCTCTTTCCCAGCTTCCCCCCCCCCCTTACCACAATCAGTCTGAAGAAGGGTCCCGACCTGAAACGTCACCTATCCATGTTCTCCACAGATGCTGCCTGACCCACTGAGTTACTCCAGCACTCAAATGATTTAGGCCATTTGGAAAAATGGGCTGAAAGATGGCAGATGGAGTTTAATGCTGATAAATGTGAGGTGTTACACCTTGGCAGGACAAATCAAAATAGGACGTACATGATAAATGGTAGGGAATTGAAGAATACAGTAGAACAGAGGGATCTGGGAATAACCGTGCATAGTTCCTTGAAGGTGGAATCTCATATAGATAGGGTGGTAAAGAAAGCTTTTGGTATGCTAGCCTTTATAAATCAGAGCATTGAGTATAGAAGCTGGGATGTAATGTTAAAATTGTACAAGGCATTGGTGAGACCAAATCTGGAGTATGGTGTACAATTTTGGTCGTACAATTATAGGAAGGATGTCAACAAAATAGAGAGAGTACAGAGGAGATTTACTAGAATGTTGCCTGGGTTTCAACAACTAAGTTACAGAGAAAGGTTGAATAAGTTAGGTCTTTATTCTCTGGAGCACAGAAGGTTAAGGGGGGACTTGATAGAGGTCTTTAAAATGATGAGAGGCATAGACAGTTGATGTGGACCAGCTTTTCCCTTTGAGAATAGGGAAGATTCAAACAAGAGGACATGACTTCAGAATTAAGGGACAGAAGTTTAGGGGTAACATGAGGGGGAACTTCTTTACTCAGAGAGTGGTAGCGGTGTGGAATGAGCTTTCAGTGGAAGTGGTGGTGGCAGGTTCGTTGGTATCATTTAAAAATAAATTGGATAGGCATATGGATGAGAAGGGAATGGAGGGTTATGGTATGAGTGCAGGCAGATGGGACTAAGGGAAAAAAGTTGTTCGGCACGGACTTGTAGGGCCGAGATGGCCTGTTTCCGTGCTGTAATTGTTATATGGTTATATGGTTAACTTTGTGTCTTTATTTTTGGATAAACCAGCATCTGCAGTTCCTTGTGCCTCTAAAACTAACTGGGTAGTTTTGTCCTGTTGAGTCTCATTGGCTGCAACTCGTTTTCACCTAGCACAAAGCTAACAATGTCCTGTTTCATTTATCATCGTAACTTTATTGCATATCCTCCATTCATTTGTTCTATATCTCTCTATACCACCATCTATATCTCTCGTTTCCCTTTCTCCTGACTCTCACTCTGAAGAAGGGTCTCAACCCGAAATGTCATATATTCCTTTTCTCCAGAGATGCTACCTGAACCATTGTTACTCCAGCGTTTTGTGTCTGTTTTCCCATCTACACTAGTCCCACCAGCCTGCGTTTGGCCCATATCCCTCTAAACTTGTCCTATCCATTAAACCTGTGCAAATGTTTTTTTTACCGATGCAATAGTACCTGCCTACTTCTTCTTCTTCATCTTCTTCTTGCGTATGGCGTGCACAGCCTAAAGGTTGATTACATTCATTGAAACAGGGCGGACCACGTGAAGGTTGCAATCTCCCACCCCCAGTACCTGCCTCAACAACCTCCATACCACCCTTTGTGTGAAAAGGTTACGACTCAGATTCCTATTAAATCTTTCCCCTTCACCTTGAACCTGTGTTGTCTGGTTCTCCATTCCCTAGTCTGGACAATTTTCTATTTAACCAAATGCAATTAACCTATAAACCTGTACGCCTTTGGAATGTGGGAGGAAACCGGAGCACCCGGAGAAAACTCACATGGTCACAGGGAGAACGTACAAACTCCATGCAGACAGCACCCATAGTCAGGATCGAACCAGGTCTCTGTTGTTGTGTGGCAGCAACTCTAGCGCTCCTCCACTGAGTTACTCCAGCTTTCTGTGTCTATCATGGGTCAGTTTGATCTGCACAAACTCACAACTCTTAAAGAAAGCGAAAGGCATGTTGGCCTTTATAACAAGAGGAATAGAACATAGGAACAAAGAGGTCCTTCTGCAGTTGTACAGAGCCCTAGTGAGACCACACCTGGAGTATTGTGTGCAGTTTTGGTCCCCTAATTTGAGGAAGGACATTCTTGCTATTGAGGGAGTGCAGCGTAGGTTTACAAGGTTAATTCCCAGGATGGTGGGACTGTCATATGCTGAGAGAATGGAGCAGCTGGGCTTGTACATTCTGGAGTTTAGAAGGATGAGAGGGCATCTCATTGAAACATATAAGATTGTTAAGGGTTTGGACATGCTAGAGGCAGGAAACATGTTCCCGATGTTGGGGGAGTCCAGAACCAGGGGCCACAATTTAAGAATAAGGAGTAAGCCATTTAGAACGGAGACGAGGAAACACTTTTTCTCACAGGGATTGATGAGTCTGTGGAATTCTCTGCCTCAGAGGGCGGTGGAGGCAGGTTCTCTGGATGCTTTCAAGATAGAGCTAGATAGGGCTCTTAAAAATAGCGGAGTCAGGGGATATGGGGAGAAGGTAGGAATGGGGTACTGATTGGGGATGATCAGCCATGATCACATTGAATGGCGGTGCTGGCTCGAAGGGCCAAATGGCCTCCCCCTGCACCTATTGTCTATTGTCTATTGACTAATGTTATTCATAATCGAGTGACTCTTTGCCCTGTTTAGTAAGTAGCACAGGATTGGCACTGTTGTAATTGGACGGCTGTGTCTATGTGGTGGTAAGAATCAAAGAGGAGGTTCACAAGAAATGACCGGAGAAAATGTTAAGTGTAGGAAAGAACTGCAGATGCTGGTTTACACCGGACATTGGCACAACATGCTGGAGTAACTCAGTGGGACAGGCAGCATCTCTGGGGAGAAGGAATATGTGACTTTTTGGGTCGAGACCCTTCTTCAGAATGAGAGTCAGGAGAGAGGGAGTCATAGAGGTATGGATGGTTAAGGTGTGAAAATGGCAGATCCAAGCAGATGTTGTAAAGGGAATGTAGAATGGTTCAGTGTTAGCTGAGTGGAAGGTGACAATGTGGCGTACAATCAGTAATCTTTAATCAGTGGGACATTTTTAAGAATGGTTTGCAAAGACTAATCAAAGATAGACACAAAATGCTGGAGTACCTCAGTGGGTCAAGCAGCATCTCTGGAGAGAAGGATCAGGTGATGTTGCGGGTCAAGGCCCTTCGTCAGACTGAGTCAGGGGAAAGGGAACCGAGATATATGGTCGGTGATATAGAGAGAAATAGAACAGATGAATGAAAGATATGCCACATAGTAATGATGATTAAGGAAGCAGGCCATTGTTAGCTGTGTGCGAGGTGAAAACGAGTTTCAGACAATGAGACTCGACAAGGCATCTTTGAAGCTAGTACATAGACAAAGTGCTGGAGAAACTCAGCGGGTGCAGCAGCATCTATGAAGCGAAGGAAATAGGCAACGTTTCGGGCCGAAACCCTTCTTGCAGTTCTTTCTTAAACACTTTGAAGCTAGTACGGTTGGGGTGGGGGTGGGATGGAGAGAGAGGGGGATGAAAGGGTTACTTGAAGTTAGAGAAATCAATGTTCATACCGCTGGGGTGTAAGCTGCCCAAGCAAAATATCAGTTGCTGTTCCTCCAATTTGCGCTGGGCCTCACTCTGACTGTGGAGGAGGCCCAGGACAGAAAGGTCAGTGTGGGAATGGGAAGGGGAATTAAAGTGTTTAGGCAGCGATGATCCTCTTGCTTAATCCAACTAACATGTGTACAGCAGCCAGGCAACACTTCATCCTTCAGTAGTCTAGGAGGCAGACTTCACAGGGGAAATGTTAAACCCTTTGCCATTGATATTCTCTCTCCCTCTCCCTGCCTCTTTGTAACTGAATCTCCTGAAGCAGCAACTCGTCAAGTGTTTCAGCAGAAACTCCTGCTAAAACATTTAACATTCTGGAATTTCCTCCCACACAACCTGAGACCCGGGCCTTTATTCCATCAAACCTTTAAAGTTTTCGCGTAAATAGGACGCTTTAAAAAAATCGCCGCTGTAAAAGAAAGTCATCAAAGTGTTGAAGAAATGTTTAAGAAGGAACTGCAGATGCTGGAAAATCGAAGGTAGACAAAAGTGCTGGAGAAACTCAGCGGGCTGCCCGAAACGTTGCCTATTTCCTTCGCTCCATAGATGCTGCTGCACCCGCTGAGTTTCTCCAGCACTTTTGTCTACCAAAGTGTTGAAGGAAGTCTGACTTTGGCATGATGATGGAGTATTATGCGTGGGATATCGAGACATACAGCCTTTGGCATTTGCCCACATCGGCCATCGCGAGCCATCTACACTAGTCCCACCTGCCTGCATTTGGCCCATATCCCTCCAAACCTGTACCTGTCTAACTGCTTAATAAATGTTGGCATAGTCCCTGCCTCCACGACCTCCTCTGGCAGTTTTGTTCCATACACCCACCACCCTTTGCGTGACGAGCCTTCATTAACTAGTGTTTGATCTCAGGTCAACCCACCGTGGCGAAACAGCCCAAGAAATTGCAACGAATTGTGGACGCAGCCCAGACCATCACACAAACCAACCTCCCTTCCATGGGCTCCATCTACACCTCACGCTGCCTCGGCAAGGCCAGCAGCACAATCAAGGATGAGTCGCACCCTGGTCACTCCCTCTTCTCCATCGGGCAAGAGGTACACATGTGGGCAAACGCACACCTGCAGATTCAGGGACAGTTTCTTCCCAGCCGAAGAAGGCTCGACCCAAAACATCACCCACTCCTTCTCTCCAGTGATACTGTGTTACTACAGCATTTTGTGTCTATCTTCGATTTAAGCCATAATTACCAGACTGATAATGATATTCTACCTCAGGAAGTCCACATTCCCTCTTCACTGTGATCTCTCGTCTATCATTCACAGCTGGGCTCTTGGAGAGAGCTGTTTTGGAGTAGGAGCCAAGAAACCTGGCCTCCCTTCTTCAAATCCATCTTCATTAGCTTTGTTCATTAACAGGTATGGCACACCATACCAGCTGTGCTGCCTCATGTAACCAATTCATTGTTCCGTTTTGGGACATATGATTAAAAAACGCTCTCGCCTCTTTAGTTTAGTTTAGAGATACAGCGTGAAAACAGGCCCTTCGGCCCAACGAGTCCTGGCTGTCCAGCGATCCACGTGCACAAACACTATCCTCCACACACTGGAGACAATTTACAATTTTAGTGAAGCCAATTAGCCTACAAATCTGTACATCTGTACTGATTGGGGATGATCAGCCATGATCACATTGAATGGCGGTGCTGGCTCGAAGGGCCGAATGGCCTATTTTCTATTGTCTATTGTCTTTGGAGTGTGGGAGGAAATGGGAAAACCCATGCAGGTCACAGGGAGAACGTACAAACTCCGTACAGACAGCACTCGTGGTCAGGATCAAACCCGGGTCTCTGGCACTGTAACTTTAGTACACTTTTGTTCAGAAATACAGTGAGGAAACAGGCCCTTTGGCCCACCGAGTCCGTGCCGACCAGCCATCCACGTCCACCAGCACTATTCAACTGGGGACAATTTACACAATTTGCCAAAGCCAATTAACCTGCAATCCCGCACTGCGTTGGAGTGTGGGAGGAAGCCGGAGCACCTGGAGAAAACCCACGTGGTCACAGGGAGAAGGTAAAAAAACTCCGCCCAAAGATGTTCTGGTTTGTAAGTTAATTTGCCTGGTATAAATGTAAATTGTCCCTAGTGTGTGCAGGATAGTGTGAGTGTGCGAGGATCGCTGGTTGGCATGGACTCGGTGGGCTGAAGGGCCTGTTTCCATGCTGTATCTCTAAGAACTAAACCTCCCATCATTTCTATCGCTCTTGAAACACAATGACTGGGTTTCTCTTTAGATGCCAACAGTATCTTCTATTCTTGTTTCAGATTCCCAGTCAGTGGAATATCTTGCTTTGGGAACTAGTTTTTATTTTCTATCTTGATATTGTTTTTGGTGGGACATAGAAACATAGACAATAGGTGCAGGAGGAGCACATTCGGCCCTTCGAGCCAGTTCATTGTGATCATGGCCGATCGTCCCCGTATCAATAACCCGTGCCTGCCTTCTCCCCATATCCCTTGATTCCACTGGCCCCTAGAGCTCTATCTAACGCTCTCTTAAATCTATCCAGTGACTTGGCCTCCACTGCCCTCTGTGGCAGGGAATTCCACAAATTCACAACTCTCTGGGTGAAAAAGTTTTTTCTCACCTCAGTCTTAAATGGCCTCCCCTTTATTCTAAGACTGTATTCTGGACACGCTCCACATTGGGAACATTTTTCCTGCACCTAGCTTGTCCAGTCCTGAGACATGAGAAGGAAACAACAAAATCTACGAACGTCAAAGATTGTTGGAAGTATATGCTTTCATTCTCGTGGGTTGTCCCAGTATTTCAGTTCCCTTCACGTCATAGAAACACAGAAATATAGGTGCAGGAGTAGTCCATTTGGCCCTTCAAGCCAGCATCCCCCATTCATTATGATCATGGCTGATCATCCAGAATCAGTACCCCGTTCTTGCTTTTTCCCCATATCCCTTGATTCCTTTAGCCCTAAGAGATAAATCTAACTCCCGAAAACATCCAGTGAATTGGCCTCCACTGCCTTCTGTGGCAGAGAATTCCACAGATTCACAACTCTCTGGGTGAAGAGGTTTTTCCTCATCTCAGTCCTAAATGACCTACACCTTATTCTTAAACTGTGATCCCTGGTTCTCGACTCCCGCAACATCGGGAACATTTTTCCTGCATCTGGCCTGTCCAATCCTTTAAGAATTTGATATGTTTCTATAAGATTACCCTCTCATCCTAAATTCCAGTCGACCCATTGTTTCATCATATGTCAGTCCCGCCATCCCGGGAATTAACCTGGTGAACTTCTATTATCAACAAAGTCCCTCTCAAAATTCCTTGCCCTCTCGACAGTTTAGTATGTAGTGGGCGACACAGTGATGCAGCGGGTAGAGCTGCTGCCTCACTCTGCCACAGACCCACGTTCCATCCCCAACACTAGTGGGAGACTCGGACCAGGGGCCGCAGCCTCAGAATAAAAGAATGTACCTTTAGGAAGGAGATGGGGAGGAATTTCTTTAGCCAGAGGGTGGTGAATCTGTGGAATTCTTTGCCACAGTGGAGGCTGTCATTGGGTATTTTTAAGGTGGAGATGAAACAATCATTGACCAGTATGGGTGTCAGGGGTTATGGGGAGAAGGCAGATGAATTGGGTTGAGAGGGAAAGATAGATCGGCTTTCATTGAATGGCAGAGTGGGCTTGATGGGCCGAATGGCCTAATTCTGCCGCTCTGAACTTATAAATCCTTGGGTGCTGTCTGTGTGGAGTTTTGCACGTTCTCCCTGTGACCACACGGGTTTCCCCCGGGTGCTCCGGATTCCTCCTACAAACCAGAGATGTGCAAGTTTGTAGGTGAACTCTCTTCCACAGTGGTATAGTGTAGTGTTGGAGTTGCTGCCCCACAGCATCAGAGACCCGGATTCGATCCTGACTACGGGTGCTGTCTGTATGGAGTTTGCACGTTCTCCCCGTCACCTGCGTGGGTTTTCTCCGGGTCTCCCGGTTTCTTTCCACAATCCAAAGACGTGCAAGCTTCTCGGTTAATTTGCCTGGTAAAATTGTGAATCACCCCTCGTGTGTGTATGATAGAGCTAGTGTGCGGAGATCGCTGGTCAGTACGGACCCGGTGGGCCAAAGGGCCTGTTTCCATGCTGTATCTCTAATGTCTGTAAAAAAAAAAACCTGTCCCGAGTGGTCTGTGGAATTCTCTGCCTCAGAGGGAGGTTCTCTGGATACTTTCAAGAGAGAGCTAGATAGGGCTCTTAAAAATAGGAGATGTGGGGAGAAGGCAGGAAGGCCATGATCACATTGAATGGTAGTGCTGGCTCGAAGGGCCAAATGGTCTACTCCTGCCCCTATTGTCTATTGTCTATTGAGCGTGTGGAGAGTGGATGCAAAAGTGGGATATCATAGAACAAGAATGAACGGTGGTCGATGGACTGGGTGGGCCGAAGGGCCTGTTTCAAGGCTGCATCTCTGAACCAGAAGTAAATGAAACACTTGTTGAGGATTTGGACTCATACTTTGTGTGAGCAGTGCATGCATGGTGTGTGCTCAGGCGAGACCGATTAGCTTCATTTACCAGTGTAATAATGATTATACAAAAGGAAAACAAGCTAAATAAGCACCATGCTTTTCCTCATTTGGCCAGCGTATTTAACAGCTTACAGAAGCACTTTGTCGAAGCCCAAAAGTAACACATCTGACTTGGCCGAGGGATATTTCACAACGTTCCCTTTGGAACGAAGGTTGCTGGACTATTTGTCAGCTTCCAGTGCAGTGAGAACAACTCTGTGACCTCGCTCCCCACCTCCCGTTCCTGCCGCAAATCCTTTAATCACTCTGCTTTGAAGCTTTAGGGTAAGGTTTCCTCTCATTGAGCAGATGCTCAGTATGGTTCCTAGTTCTCTCTCCAAATTGCCATTTTCCACCCTCTGTTACTTTTCCAAACGTTCCTGATGCTGCTTTGTGTCTTTCTGTTGCAAAGGTTGCCCAGAATGGATTGTTCCATTCTTTAGTGTGCGTGTGCGTGTGTTCATGTATGTGACATGTGTGTGTGTGTGTGTGTGTGTGTGTGTGTGTGTGTGTGTGTGTGTGTGTGTGTGTGTGTGTGTGTGTCTGTTATGGTGTGTGCTTTGTGTGAGTGTGTGGGGGTGGGGGTGTCTTTATGTGTATGTCCCTGTTATGGTGTGTGTGTGTGTGTGTGTGTGTGCGTGTGTTTGTGTGAGTGTGTGTGTGAGTGTGTGTGTGGCTTTGTGTGTATGTCCCTGTTATGTTGTGTGTCTTTATGTGTATGTCCCTGTTATGGTGTGTGTGTGTGTGTGTGTGTGGGTGTGGGTGTGTGTAGGGGGGTGTGTGGTGTGTGTGGGGGGGGGGGGGTGTGTCTTTGTGTGTATGTCCCTGTTATGGTGTGTGTGTGTGTGTATATGTGTGGGTGTGTATGGGGGGTGTGGGTGTGTATGTGTGTGTGTGTGTGGGTGTGTGTGTGGGGGGGGGGGGGTGTGTGTCTTTGTGTGTATGTTCCTGTTATGGTGTGTGTGTGTGTGTGTGTGTACCCTCTCGTGGGGTGACACCACCTGTCTCTATGTGAGTGCTTTTATGAGTTGTATCTGTGCTTGCTACAACATACCCACAGAGTGAACCAATTTACTCTTTAAGTCTGCTTCATCAGCCAACAAGATCATGCCTGATCTATTTCATTTCCCATCACTGTCCCCTTATGCTTTAATTGTTCCAAAAACCACAAACGTGGTAGTCTTTGGCCCAGGGAGTGAGTCCATGCCGACCATCCATCATCAGCCGTTCACTCTAGTGCTAGGCTATCCCACTTTCTCACCCACACCCTGCACACTAGGAGGCAATCTACAGAGAGCCAATTAACTTACAAAACCCGCACGTCTTTGTGATGTGGGAGGAAACCCCACGCAGATCACAGGGAGAACTTGCACACTCCACACTGACAGCACCCAAGGCCAGGATTGAACCCAGGTCTCTGGCGCTGTGAGGTGTGGACTTGGTGGGCCGAAGGGCCTGTTTCTGCAATGTATCTCTAAACTAAACTACAGTCTGGTGAACTCCCTATCGCAGTCGCTGCCTCAAAAAAGCTGGCAGTATCATCATCATCCTGGCCACACACTCATCTCCCTGCTACCTTCAGGTAGAAGGTACAGGAGCCTGAAGACTGCAACAACCAGGTTCAGGAATAGCTACTTCCCCACAGCCATCAGGCTATTAAACTTGGCTCGGACAAAACTATGAACATTAATAGCCCATTATCTGTTATTTGCACTTTATCAGTTTATTTATTCATGTTTGTATATATTTATACAATGGTATATGGACACACTGATCTGTTCTGTAGTAAGTGCCTACTATGTTCTGTGTGCTGAAGCAAAGCAAGAATTTCATTGCCCTATCAGGGACACATGACAATAAACTCACTTGACCTTGAACTTTCACTGCACTCCCTATAACAAGCCAATCCTTTGTAAGGCGACCAAAACTGTACTCAATACTCAAGGTACAATCTCATCGAGACTCTGGAGAATTGGTCATAGTGTTATTACAGCAGGGAAACAGGCCATTCAGTCCAACTCTGTGCCATGAGGTGCCTACCTGAGCTGGTGCCATGTGCCCGTGTTTGGTACATAGCCTTCTAAACCTTTCCTATCCATGTACCTGTTCAAGTGTCTTTTTAATGTTGTCATTATCCCTGCCTTTCTCTCTTCCTCTGGCAACTTGTTCCATATATCCCACCTGTTCTCAAGATGCCTTTAAAATGTTACCCTTTCACCTGATACACTTGACCTCGAGTTGTAGACTTCCATAATCTGGGAAAATGATCATGATCCTTCCTAGTATCTGTACTCAATAGGTAAGTGGATGCTGAGGGTGACAGGGGTGTGAGTGGTCCTTGATTTTGTTGGCTGCTTTCCCTAGGCATGTTGGATCAGCTATAGGTTAAGGTTTATTATAGTCATGTGTACCAAGTTTCAGTGAAAAGCTTTGTCTTGCATGCGATCGGTTCAGATAACACAACACATAAATACAATCCAGCTAAACTCAAGTTCAACAGATAGAGCAAAGGGGAAGATACAGAGTGCAGAATATAGTTCTCAGCAGAATATACTTCTCAGCACACCAGTTCCAGAGACAAAGTCCAATGTCCGCAATGGGGTAGAGGTGAATTGGACAGTATCCTAGCTTATGGAAGGGCCGTTCAGAAGCCTGATAGCAGAGGGGAAGAAGCTGTTCCTGAGTCTGGTGGTGCGTGCTTTCAAGCTTCTGTACCTTCTGCCGGATGGGAGAAGAAGGAATGACTGGGGTGGGATGGAGATGTCTTTGATTATGTCGGCTGCTTTCCAGAAATTTGTAATGCACGGCCTGACTTGGTCATAGTGCAATTTTGGTTGGGAACTAGAAAATCACTTAAAAGTAACATTGAAAATCGAAAAAACAGAAAAAAAAGCTGTCATGCAATCAAAAATAGCCGAAGGGAAAAAAACTTGTTTCGATGTAACCTCCCCACGGTAATCAGACGCTATTGTTTGTTAGGAACACGGTCTATCAGTTTCTCCACAGGAGGCCTTTGTAATTGATGAGTGATTGCTTCTATTGGCATGTACAAGGATAGTATATTAAACAGTGTAACACACAGACTTCACTATTTTTAGCTGTTAGTACAAACATAAACGTGAAGCCAGTTGAAGCAGGTACTATCACAACATTGAAGACACGGTTGGACAGGTGCATGGACAGGCCAGGTTTGGAGGGTTATGGTCCAAACACGGGCAGATGGGACGTGTAGATGGGTGTAGTATGCCGGTGTAAGCAAGTTGGGCCGAAGGGCCTGTTTCCACACTGTATCACTTTATTAAACAGAGTCTGTGTGTGAGTGTGTCTGTGTGTGTAAGTATCCGTGTGAGTGTGGTATGTGTGTGTAACTATCTATGAGTGTGTGAGTGTGATGTATGCATGTGAGTGCGATGAGTGTGTGTGTGTGTGTGTGTGTGTGTGTGTGTGTGTGTGTGTGTGTGTGTGTGTGTGTGTGATGTATGCATGTGAGTGCGATGTGTGTGTGTGTGAATGTCTGTGTTTGCAAATGTCTGTGTGTGTGTTTGTGCATGTCTTTGTGTGTGTGAAAGTGTGTGTGTGTGTGTGTGTGTGTGTGAATGTCTGTGTGTAGGTGTGGATGTGTGTGTATGTGAATAGTGTGTGTGAATGTCGGTGTGTGTGTATGTGAATAGTGTGTGTGAATGTCGGTGTGTGTGAGTGCAGTGAGTGTGAATGTCTCTGTATGTGTGGTGTGTGTCTGTGTGTGCGAATGTATGTGTGGTGTGTGTGTGTGTGTGTGTGTGTGTGTGTGTGTGTGTGTGAATGTGTGTGTATGTGTGAATGCGTGTGTATGTGTGAATGCGTGTGTGGTGTGTGTGTGTGTGTGTGTGATGTGCGTTAGTGTCTGTGAATGTGTCTGTGAATGTGTGTGTGTGTGTGTGTGCTTCAATGTCTGTGTGTCGATGATCTGTGTTCCTGTGTGTGTGTGTACGCGCGTGAATGTGTGTGTGTGTGTGTGGCCCCATGTGAATGTGTGAGTGCTTCTCCCGGGCCACAGTCTGCAGGTTGTTAGCGTTGAGCTCCCGGGGCAGCTCTGCACAGAGGTAGCTCAGTGTGCAGTGTCGGGGCCGGTGGAGCCGCTGTCACTGCCCGATGCCCGCTGCCCGCTGCCCGATGCCCGCTGCCCACTGCCCACTGCCCGCTGCCCACTGCCCGCTGCCCGCTGCCGGTCTCCAGCACCTTGTGTCGAACTTCAGTATAAACCAGCACCTGCAGTTCCTTCCTACACATGATGGAAGGGCTTTCAGGATAGACACAAAAACAGTAACTCAGCGAGTCAGGCAGCGTCTGTGGAGAGAAGGAATGGGTGTTATTTTGGGTGTGAACCCTTCAGACTTTAATACTCACGGTGGCGCAGCGGTAGAGTTGCTGCCTTACAGCGAATGCAGCGCCGGAGACCCGGGTTCGATCCCGGCTACGGGTGCTGTCTGTACGGAGTTTTACGTTCTCCCCTACGCGGGTTTTCTCCGAGGTCTTCGGTTTCCTCCCACACTCCAAAGACGTACAGGTTTGTAGGTTAATTGGCTTGGTAAATGTAAAAACTGTCCCCAATGGGTGTAGGATTATGTTAATGTGGGGGGATCGCTGGTCGACGCGGACCCGGTGGGCCGAAGTGCCTTATTCCGCGCTGTATCTCAAAACTAAACTAAACGGATAGAATCTCTAAACGTAACTTTCCGAATCTCTTACTTCCTCGTCCACACCTGTTCTCCCAGTCCCAGGAGATGCTCACATCAGCCCGCAGCGCCAGCAAGCCACAGGAGGGTGGAGAAACCCGGGACAATCTCACTAACCCGGGACAATCTCACTGACCCGGGACAATCTCACTGACCCGGGACAATGGGGACCCGGGATGTTCAGCATATTTTTGCCAGGACTCGAGGGTTTGAGCTACAGGGAGGGGTTGAGTAGGCTGGGTCTCTAATCCATGGAGCGCCGGAGGATGAGGGTTGATTTTATAGAGGTGTATAAAATCATGAGAGGAATAGATCGGGTAGATTCACAGAGTGGTAAATCGAGGAGCAGAGGACCTTAAGATGAAGGGGAAAAGATTTAATAGGAATCTGTGGGGTAACTTTTTCCACACAAAGGGTAGTGGGTGCATGGAACAAGCTGCCGGAGGAGGTAGTGGAGGCAGGGACTATCCCAAGGTTTAAGAAACAGACAGGTACATGGATAGGAGAGGATTGGAGGGTTATGGGCCAAACGCGGGCAGGTGGGACTAGTGTAGCTGGGACATGTTAGTTGGTGTGGGCAAGTTGGGCCGAAGGGCCTGTTTCCACTCTAAGACTGACTTTATAATTCATATATTTATAATGTAAGACAGACTTCAGGTCAGTCTGAATAAGGGTCTGGACCCGAAACGTCAGCCGTTCATTTTCTCCAGAGATGCTCCCAATGTTGGGCGAGTCCAGAACCAGGGGCCACAGTAAAGGGGAAGACTGAGGTGAGAAAAAAACGTTTTCACCCAGAGAGTTGTGAATTTGTGGAATTCCCTGCCACAAAGGGCAGTTGAGGTCAAGTCACTGGATGGGTTTAAGAGAGAGTTAGATAGAGCTCTAGGGGCTAGTGGAGTCAAGGGATATGGGGAGAAGGCAGGCGCGGGTTATTGATTGGGGACGATCAGCTATGATCACAATGGCTCGAAGGGCCTCCTCTTGCACCTATTTTCTATGTTTCTATGCTGCCTGTCCCGCCGAGTTACTCCAGCATTTTGTGTCTATCGATGACTTTATAAAGCTCAGACACAGAGTGGAGCTCCCTGTGCACCATCCCAGGCCGGTAACAGACTGAGCTGAAGAAGGGCTATCGTCTGTCCAATTCCCTCGATAGACACTGCCTGAGCCGCTGAGTTCCTCCTGCAGTTAGTTCATCCAGTTCCTGCAGTCGCCTGCATCTCCCACATACAGAGAAGGCTCTGTCTGCTCTCACTGGAGCGCTCTGCCCTCTCCTGGCTGCCGGCGGTATTGTGGTTTCACCAGTGGATCTGTGACATGGTCAATGGAACCTTATTTGTCACCTGAACCAAGGTACAGTGAAATTCATTTGTGTCTGCAGTTCAAGGTTTCAAGATGAGTTTATTGTCACATGCACCAGTGAAATTTGAGTTAGCATACTGCCATACTGAGTGAAAAGCAACAAGATACACAACCATATAAAAGTTGACATAAACATCTATCACAGTGAATTCCACATTCCTCACTGTGATGGAAAGCAATAAAGTTCAAACTCCTTCCACTTTATTCTCCCGCTGTCGGGGCAGTCAAACCATCGCTGTCGGGGCGATCGAAGTTCACCGCAGCCCACAATCCAAGCCCCCGTGGGGGTGATCGAAACTCCCGCCTCGGGGCGGTTGAAACTCTCCGCGGCATGGAGCTCCCGAGTCGGCCTCTTCTTACCAGAGACCGCGGGGTTCACGATGTTCAAGTCCACAGGCCCCGCTGTTGGAGCTTCGATCCCCGGTAAAGGGATCGCAAGCTCCGCGATGTTGCAATGCCGCAAACTCCCGCGGCTTGGAGTGCCGGGTAGGTCTCCAGGAGAGGCCGCCAACTCCACGATGTTAGGCTGCGGTGTGGACGGATATACGATACGGAAAAAAATCGCAACTCCGTCGAGGTTAGAGATTGAAAAATGTTTCACCAACCCCCCCCCCCCCCCCCCCCCCCCCCACACACACATAAAACAAAACTAGAAACACTAAAACATATCTTTAACACATACTAAAAATAACAAAAAAGATAAAAGGACGGACAGACTGTTGGCGAGGCAGCCACTGCTGGTGTCGCCACCCCGTTCAGTATAAGTATCACTGTACATAAGCACTTACAGGTGGTGCAGCGGTAGAGTTGCTGCCTTACAGCACCACAGACCCGGGTTCCATCCTGACCACGGGTGCTGTCTGTACGGAGTTTGTTCCTTCCACCCGTGATCTGGTTGGGTTTTCACCAAAATCTTTGGTTTCCTCCCACACTCCAAAGACGTAGAGGATTGCAAGTTAATTGGCTTGGTAAATGTAAATTGTCATTAGTGTGTGTAGGATACTGTTGTATCTGCTAGTACTAGTGTGCGGGTATCTACTAGTACTAGTGTGCAGGGATCGCTGGTTGGTACGGACTCGGTGGGCCGAAGGGCCTGTTTCCGTGCTTTAGTTTCTCTAAACTAAACTGAACCAAAGATACATCTTAGATAAGCATCAGATACGGTACATGTGAATAGCTGTAGTACATTGAGAATACACAGTACACAGTATGTCCAGTCTGAAGAAGGGTCTCGACCAGAAACATCACCCATTCCCTCTCTCCAGAGATGCTAGCTGTCCCGCTGAGTTACTCCAGCATTTGTGTCTATCTTCGGTGTAAACCAGCATCTGCAGTTCCTTGCTACACAGTAGACAGAGTCACTAGTTTGGCACCATTGTGAAGTCCCAGTTGTTGTAAGTGCAGGGATCTTGATCTGACCATGAAGGTCTGTTGCCCTGGTGGTGTTGCAGAGTCGGCCTGGCCAAGCGCATTCGTGGTGTCCACTGTTGCTTCTCCACCGCTGGAGGCCATGTCCGGTCCATGTGCTCGGCATCTTGGAGCAGCAACCGATCCAGCCAAGCCCCAGGCTGCGGCAGGGCCTCCAGTGGCCCACTCCCCCATCTTTAATTAAATTCATCCGGAAGTCTGAAGAAGGGTCTCGACCCGAAATGTCACCCATTCCGTCTCTCCAGAGTTACTCCAACATTTTGGGTCTTATCTTTAGTTTAGTTTAATTTAGTTTAGTTTAGAGATACAGTGCAGAAACAGGCCCTTCGGCCCACAGAGTCCATGCCAACCAGCGATCCTTGCACACTAACACTATCCTACACACACTAGGGACAATTTGCAATCATTACCGGAGCCAATTAACCTACAAACCCGCACGTCTTTGGACTGTGTACGGAAACTGGAGATCTTGGAGAAAACCCCCGCAGGTCACGGGGAGAACGTGCTAACTCCATACAGACAGCACCTGTGGTTAGGATTGACCCCCGGGTCACTGGTGCTGTGAGGCAGCAACTCTACTGCTGCGCCACCGTGCCGCACAGCTTTCAGCAGCTTGGATCATGAATCGAGCTTATTGTTGACTTTCCACTGACGTGGTTTTATCCAGTCTGTGCAGGTGGTGTCAGTGGTGACACATTCACTGTGTTGTCTTCTTGTCTGGAGTTCAGGGAACTCTGACACACTCTGGTGCTCAGGAATTCCTCGGCAAATTCCCACACGGATAACAACGAGACATTCCTAAGTTTCCAGACGACAGTTAAAATGACAGACGTGTGGATCGTGAAGTAGGTTGTCAAAGGGTACAGCGGGATAGAGAGCACTTGCAGATCTGGGGGGCACGGTGGAGCAGCGGGTAGAGCTGCTGCCTCACAATGCCAGAGACCCCGGTTCAATACTGACCTCGGCTGCTGTGTGTGTGTCTGTGTGGAGTTTGCACGTTCTTCCTGTGACCGCGTGGGTTTCCTCCGGGTGCTCCGGTTTCCTCCCACATTCTAAAGATGTGTGAGTTTGTAGATTAATTGGCTTCTGTAAATGGTGCCTGGTGTGTAGGATAGTCCTAGTGCATGGAGGTGATCGCTGGTCGGGGTGGACTGGGTGGGCCGAAGGGCCTGTTTCCACCCAGTATCTCTAAAAACAAAAATACCACTAAATGCTTAATTCTGCAATAGGGTGGGTGCCTAGCACACACTGTGGGGAGTGGAGGCAGATCTAGGTTCAATCCTGACTTCAGGTGCTGCCTGTGTGGAGTTTGCACGTTCTCCCTGTGACCACGTGGGTTTCCTCCGGGTGCTGTGGTTTCCTGCCACATTCCCAAGACATGCGGGTTTGTAGATTAATTGGCCCTCTGCAAATTACCCCTAGTCTGGAGGGGGTGGATGTGAGAGTGGGATAACATGGAACTAGCCTGAACGGGTGATCGATGGTCGACATGGACTCGCTGGGCCGAAGGGATGCAGGAGCAAAAATGGGAATGGTGTGGATGGTTCTTCATGACTAGTATATTGCTGTTGCAAGACTCTGTCAAGGTAAACGCAAAATGCTGGAGTAACTCAGCATCTATGGAGAGAAGGAATGGGTGATGTTTCAGGTCAGGACCCTTCTTCAGACTGAGAGCCAGGGGAGAGGGAGTCTAGAGATATGAAAGGTGAGGTGTGAAAACGACAGATCAAAGCAGAGGATGATCAACAGAATGCAGAATGGTTCATTGTTAGCTATGGGGAAGGTAACAAGGTGGCATACATTCAGTAAAATGCATCAGTATGACTGT
Source organism: Amblyraja radiata (assembly GCF_010909765.2). NCBI lineage: Eukaryota > Metazoa > Chordata > Chondrichthyes > Rajiformes > Rajidae > Amblyraja > Amblyraja radiata. Next base: position 29,407,483 of record NC_045985.1, on the reverse strand, counting down.
AGAACTAGGAAGGGGGAGGGGTGGGGAGAGAGGGAAACTAGAGGTTACTTGAAGTTAGAGAAGTCAATATTTATACCACTGGCTGGGGTGGAAGCTTCCCAAGTGAAATATGAGGTGGTGTTCCTCCAATTGGCGCTGGGCCTCACTCTGACAGTGGAGGAGGCCCAGGATAGAAAGGTCAGTGTGGGAATGGGAGTGGGAGTTAAAGTGTTTAGCAACCCGGAGAGTAGGTAGGCCCCCGCAGACTGAGCGGAGGTGTTCAGCGAAACGCTCGCCGAACCTGCGCTTGTTGTCACCGACACGAGTTATGAAGAAGGGTCTCGACCCGAAACGTCACCCATTCCTTCTCTCCAGTGATGCTGCCTCTGGAATTTCCTCCAGCATTTTGGGCCTGGATGGAGTGGATGTGAAGAAGATGTTTCCACCAGTGGGAGAGCCTAGAAACAGAGGTCACAGCCTCAGATTTAAAGGACGTTCCTTTAGGAAGGTGATGAGGAGACATTTCTTTAACCAGAGGGTGGTGAATCTGTGGAATTCTTTGCCACAGACGGCTGTGGAGGCCAAGTCAATGGATATTTTTAAGGCGGAGATTGGCAGATTCATGATTTGTAAGGGTTATGGGGAGAAGGCAGGAAAATGGGATTAGGAGGGAGAGACAGATCAGCCATGGTTGAATGGCGGAGTAGACTTGATGGGCCGAATGGCCTAATTCTACTATCACTGATGAACAAGAACTTATCATCTGCAGTTCCTTCCTCCATCTTTCAAGGCAATGTTTTGCACTGTGCTAATTAAACTCTGCTCCACTGAATGACCTTTCTATTGTGTCAGATGGGATTAATTTAAGGAATCTATTACCACTTGCTTTAGTAGTTGGGCTACAATAAATGAGATGGGATGTGTTACTTAGTGGAAGAGTGAATCTATTATAGAGCACAGCTAGGAGTATCCTGCTTTGTATTTTAGCCATGCTACCCTTGCTGTGGGGCTGGTCTGGTTCATCGGGTGTTACAGGAAGGTTTGCAATGTTCATTCTTTCAGTTTAGTTTATTTGAGTTCAGAGATACAGCGCGGAAACAGGCCCTTCGGCCCATCGAGTCTGTGTTGACCAGCCATCTCCGCACATTAACACTATCCTACACACACGAGGGACACTTTTACATTCATACCAAGCCAATTAACTTACCAACATGTACATCTTTGCAGTGTGGGAGGATCAGGATCTAAATCTAGATGTAGTACGCTGAAAAGCTCTAGGTACAGCATCACTCAGCACGGGACAATTTTACATTTTTATCAAGCCAATTAATCAACCTAATTAACCTACAAACCTGTACGTCCTTGGTGTGTGGGAGGAAACTGAAGATCTCGGAGAAAACCCACGCAGATCATGGGGAGAACGTACAAACTCCGTACAGACAGCACCCGTAGTCGGGATGGAACCCGGGTCTCTGGCACGGCAATTTGCCGTAAGGCAGCAACTCTACCGCTGCACCACCGTGCTGCCCTATGTCTTGTGTATTACATCTAGGTATTACATCTAACCTCATTTACTTACTTGTGTTAAGGTGCGTACAATGATCTGATAACAAGCATTGTCAATACACTGAGATGGTCTATATCAAGGTATCTGTTAGAAATAGTCACAAGATTTTGTCACATTACATGATCATCATATTTATTTCAAGAGGACTAGAATACACAAACAGGGATGTAATGTTGAGGGGCTGGTCAGACTGCATTTGGAATATTGTGAGCAATTTTGGTCCCCATATCTGAGGAAGGATGTGCTGGCTCTGGAGAGGGTCCAGAGGAGGTTTACAAGAATGATCCCAGGAATGAGTGGGGTAACTTATGATGAGTGTTTGACGGCACTGGGCCTGTACTCGCTGGAGTTTAGAAAGACAAGGGGGGACCTCATTGAAACTTACCGAACAGTGAAAGGCCTGGATAGAGTGGATGTGGAGAGGATGTTTCCACTAGTGAGAGAGTCTAGGACCAGAGGTCAAAGACTCGGAATTAATGCACATTCCTTCAGGAAGGAGGTGAGGAGGAATTTCTTTAGTCACAGGGTGGTGAATCTGTGGAATTCTTTGTCACAGACGGCTGTGGAGGCCAAGTCAATGGGTATTTTTAAGGCAGAGATTGACAGATTCTTGATTAGTACAGGTGTCTGGGGTTATGAGGAGAAGGCAGGAGAATGGGGTTGAGAGGGAGAGATAGATCAGCCATGATTGAATGGCAGGGTGGGCTTGATGGGCTGAATGGCCTGATTCTGCTCCTATCACTTATAGACAATATAATTCCCTGTTTTCTCTCTCCCGCCTTTCTTAAAAAGTGGATGAACATGAACATGAACATGAACTTATGAAGAACGCAGTTATATGAAGGAAATAATTGGTTAGTTTACATGATGGGGCACCTGTTTGATGGTGTGAAAGGAAATTGTGTGCATTGCATTGAGATAGACCAGCCATGATTGAATGGCGGAGTTGACCCGATGGGCCGAATGGCCTAATTCTGCTCCTATCACTTATGACCTTATGAACAGGGCAGGAAACGTGCAGAGAAATAACCGCTGGGAATCTGTTACATTTCATACCAAGGATGGGGTGGTACTTTGTACATAAACAGTTCACAAGGTGTTGATTGGAACTGGAGATGGGTCGGAAACCCGCACTGTGTGTCATAGGTTAGTTTCACTGTTGCATTACTTGGGAACAAGTTACACCGTAATAAATTGCAAGGATCTGGGTCTAGTACGTTGCACTCAATTACAATGCAGTCTGTAATGGGACAGGCCATTGATGTGTTGCAGGGTATGTGTAATAGTAACGTTAGTAGTGTTTTGCACGGGGGGATCTATTAATCTGAACAAACTCATCAGGAAGGCTGGCTCCGTCCTGGGGGTGGAGTTGGAGGTGGTCTTGGAGGGCAGGATGCTCCTCAAACTGTGGAGCATCTTGGACAATACAGCTCACCCCCTCCGTGACACACTGGTCAACCTGAGGAGCACCTTCAGCAACAGACTGGTTCCACCAAGATGCAGCACAGAACGCCACAGGAGATCCTTCTTCCCTGTGGCTATCAAACTGTATAACTCCTCCCCCTTCTGTCATGGGGCAGACTGAGACCGACTCCCCTCCCTCCCCCTCCTTTCCTCTCCCAATCTTTGCACATCCCCAATCCTTTCCACTCATCGCTTTCATTTCATGCTTCATGTATCTTGTGTTTTATGACTATTGGCAGATCAATTTCCTTTCTGGGATAAATAGTTAAATCGTATCGTATCATTAGATGGTGTTGCAGAATCTGCTCATTTAAGAGGGAGTTAGATGTGGCCCTTGTGGCTAAAGGGATCAGGGGGTATGGAGAGAAGGCAGGTACAGGATACTGAGTTGGATGATCAGCCATGATCATATTGAATGGCGGTGCAGGCTCGAAGGGCCGAATGGCCTACTCCTGCACCTATTTTCTATGTTTCTATGTTTCTAATTCCTGTCATTGTGACACTTAACAGGGAGTTTAGAGTGAGATACAGCATGGAAACAGGCCCTTTGCTGCCTTAAGCGCCTGTCCCACTTGGTGTCATTTGCGCGTCATTTACGCGACAGGCCGGTAGTGATTGACGCGCGATGGTTGCGTGCAAATCACGTGTCATCATGCGTCAGCACAGCCGTCTGGTGCGTGTGACGTCATTAGAATACGCTGCTTCCCTATTCTGCATCATGACCATCGTGGAAGAACTACAGATTTTATTGCTACAGCAACAACAGAGACTTCTGTTAGCAGCAGCCCTCATATTTACAGATCAGCCAGGCAGGAGTACAGCAAGCAAGGCCAGCAAGCAACCCAGGAAGAGGTCTGTGTGGACGAGGTTAGAGGTTACATGAAGCGTAAAAGCCGGGCCGACTGCGTATGGGCTTCGTGCGGCATCGCATGTATACGGACGTTGACGCACGGTGACATAACCATGCGTCACCACGTGATACACGTGCGACATCAAGACGTCAGCGTGCGATGCCAATGCATCAGCGGCGTAGCCAATGCGTCAGCGTGCGTAAGCGATACGTCACTCTGGTGGTGCGTGAGGATTTCGGTACACTAGGAAATCCTGGAGCGCCGTGCTATACTGCGCGCCACTACATGCGATTCCATGCCTCACCATGCGTTATGCGAGCGTTACCCACGCGCCCCCCCACGCGTCACAACGCGTTGACCAATTTTCTACATGACGCGTAAATGAGGCGCAAATGAGGCCCAAGTGGGACAGACCCTTTAGGCAAGAATGATTGGTTGTGTTGGCTGAATCTGTCAATGGTCTAGCTTTTAGATTAGAGAAACAGGCCCTTCGGCCCACCGAGTCTGCGCCGACCAGCGATCCCCGAACACTAACACTAGCCTACACACACTAGGGGCAATATTACATTCATATATTGATACCAAACCAATTAACCTACGAACCTGTACGTCTTTGGAGTGTGGAAGGAAACCAGAGATCTTGGAGAAAACCCACGCAGGTCACGGGGAGAACGTACAATCTCTGTACAGACTGCACCCGTGGTCAGAATCGATCCCGGGCCTCTGGCGCTGTGAGGCAGCAACTCTACCGCTGCGCCACCGTTAATCCAGCATTTTGTGTTTACACACTCCGTTGTTCACTGAAGATTGAATGGGATGTTTTCTGGCAGTCTATGATAGTAAATCTGTTATTGTTTGTGCTCATAACAATATTGGCATCTTTACAGGGAATATACCACAGTATATGATAGGAAATCTGTTAAGAATTTGCAACAATCCCACCAACAATGTGTGTGTGTGTGTGCGTGCGTGTACCAAAATCCATTGGTTACTTCCAGCTATGCCACCCTGTTACAGGGAGTCTGTGGCAATCTGCTACACCAGATATTTACCGATTAGTTTGCAGCTCAGTGCAGCACGGTGGCGCAGTGGTAGAGTTGCTGCCTCACAAGTGCCAGAGACCCAGGTTCCATCCTGAATATGGGTGAACATAGAAACATAGACAATAGGTGCAGGAGGAGGCCATTCAGCCCTTTGAGTCAGCACTGCCATTCAATATGATCGTGTCTGATCATCCAGAATCAGTACCCTGTTCCTGCCTTCTCCCCATATCCTTTGATTCCCTTAGCCCTATATCTGTAGAGCTATATCTGTAACTCTCTCTTGAATACATCCAGTGAATTGGCCTCGTCTGCCTTCTGTGGCAGAGAATTCTACAGAGTCACAACTCTCCTCATCTCAGTCCTAAATGGCCCACCTCCTTATTCTTAAACTGTGACCCCTGGTTCTGAACTCCCCCAACATGGGAACCATTTTCCTGCATATAGCCTGTCCAATCCCTTAAGAATCTAATATGTTTCTATAAGATACCCACTCATCCTTGTAGATTTCAGTGCAAATAAACCCAGTCGATGCATTATTCCAGTGAATATAAGCCCAGTCCATCTATCACTACGGAGTTTGTACCGTGTGGGATTCCTCCGTGTGCTCCCATATCCCAAAGATGCACAGCTTTGTAGGTTAATTGCCTTCTGTAATAGGTCGCTAGTGTATGGGATAGTATGGAGTGATCGCTGGTCGGTGTGGACTGGGTGGGCTGAAGAGCCTGTTTCCATGCTGTACCTCTAAAATGAAAAATGAATTCAGCTGTAGGGTGGGTGCCTGTAGGGTGGCTGCCAGGTGTGGTGGTGGAGGCAGATACGATAGTGGTGTTTAAGATAGGCATGTGTATTTGCAGGGAATAGATGGATATGGATCATGTGCTGGTATTGGAGATTGGTTTGTTTTGGCATCATGTTCGGCACAGAGGTTGTGGGCCGAAGGGCCTGTTCCTGTGCTGTACTGTTCTATGTTCCACGTTCAGAGGGTCTGTTAGTGTGATCCCGCAGTGTTTAGTTTAGTTTAGAGATACAGCGCGGAAACAGGCCCTTCAGCCCCCCGAGTCCGCGCTGAACAGCGATCCCCGCGCACTAATACTACCCTACACACACATACTAGGGACAATTTACATTTACACCAAGCCAATCAACTTACAAACCTGTACGTCTTTGGAGTGTGGGAGGAAACTGATGCTCTCGGAAAAAATCCACACCGGTCACGGAGAGAACGTGCATACTCCGTACAGACAGCACCCGTAGTCAGGATCGAACCTGGCTCTCTGGCACTGTGAGGCAGCAACTCTACCGCTGTGCCACCATGCTGCCCTTTGCTGCCCAGTATGTTAAATAAAAACAGACGTGACATTGAGAACTGTATTACAAGGGAATCTGTTACAAGGCATTACAGGGAGGGTATTACAGGAAACCTTACTATACAGTGTCTTGTATAGTTTGAGCTGACCAGAGAGACACAGTGTAAGGTTGGAAAATAAATAGTTTGTGCCTTATGAAATGAATTGACTATTGCAAAGGCAATTTAGTGTGTTAGTGTGCGGGGATCGCTGGTTGGTGCTGTATCTCCAAACGCTAAACTCGAAAACTAAAGATTTAGATAGATTTAGGAATATTTAGGGCCAAATGTGGGCAGGTGGACATCTTGGTCAGCATGGGCTAGTAGGGCTGAAGGGCCTGTTTCTGTGCTGTGTGACTCTCTGACTAAAAGCCTGAAGTCCCCAGTAGAACCAAGATGGTTTGAAGTTACTGATCTTTCTGTCCTGGGCCTCCTCCACTATCAGAGTGAGTTCCAGCGCAAATTGGAGGAACAGCACTTCTTTTTTGGCTTGGGTAGCTTACACCCCAGCGGTATCAATATTGACTTCTCTAACTTCAAATAACCTCTCTCTCCATCCCTCCCCCATCCCAGTTCTGAAACCATTCTGACTGTCATGATTACTCCTCATCTCCGGCTGGTTCGTGGTCACCTTTCCCCAGCTAACAATGATCTATTCTACATACATCCTCCTTCAACTTTTCCCCTCTGAAGTCTCGTTTTCACACCTCACCCTTCCATATCTCCGATTCTCCCTCTCTCCTGCACCCTGAGTCTGAAGAGGGGCCTCAACCCGAAACGTTGCCCAATTCCTTCTCTCCGGAGATGCCGCCTGTCCCGTTGAGTTACTCCAGGTTTTTGCGCCTGTCTTTGAGGTTATTTTAGGCAGATTATTGACGGGTGCAGGAAACCAGACGTGCTGCAGTGGACAGTATGTCAGGAAAATGGGCAGGCGTTCAAATTGGCAAGATGTGAGTAGCTGGGTCCCACATGAATTCAGAGAGAGCTGCAGCTATTCACCATATTTATAAATGATTAAGATGATGGGATAAAAGGCCAGTCATCCAAGTTTACCAGTGACAAAGACTGACATTGTAAGCAGTGGAGAGGAACGTTTAGTTACAAAGAGACATTAATAGATTGAGTGAACGAACAAAGTTGCTGCAAATGGAATTCAGATTTGCAGATGTCTATTTTGCACCAAGAGTATCTGAACTGGGCTGAACACAAAGTGCTGGAGTAGCTCAGTATAGTTGCTGCCTCACAGCACCAGAGACCCGGGTTGCATCCTGACTACGGGTGCATATCTGTACGTTCTCCCCGTGACCTGCGTGGGTTTTCTCCGGGTGCTCCGGTTTCCTCCCGCACTTCAAAGACGTACAGGTTTGTAGGTTAATTGACTTCGATAGAATAATAGATTGTCCACAGTGTACCCAGGGCAGTGTGCGGGGATCGCTGGCTGGCATGGACTCAGTGGGCTGAAGGACCTGTTTCTGCGCTGTATCTCTAAACTAAACTAAACTAAACTAAACAGCGGGTGAGGCAGCATCTGCGGATGGAAATGGATAGGTGACGTTTCAAGTCGGGACCCTTCTTCAAACTGATTGACAGGGGGGAGAAAGCTGGAAAGTGAGAGGTAGGGGCAGGACAAAGCCTGGCTTGGACTGCTTACACACCAGCGGTATGAATATTGATTTCTCTAACTTCAAGTAACCTCTGCATCCCCGCTCCCTCCATCCCCCCCTCCCTAGTCATCGTACTAGTTTCACTGTCGTTCTGCTGAGTTTCCACTTGTTATCACCTTCCCAAAGCCAACAATGGACCATTGTGGGCTCCACCTTTCCTTCATCATGGTGGCTGGCTTTGATTTGTCGTTTGTCATACCTTTCATTCATTTGTTCGACATCCCTTCGATATCTCACCTTTTCCCTCTCCTCTGACTCAGTCTGAAGAAGGGTCTCAACCTGAAATGTCACACATTCCTTTTCTCTGGAGATGCTGCCTGACCTGCTGAGTTACTCCAGCATTTTGCGCTTATCTTTGGTGTAAACCTGCGTCTGCAGTTCTTTCCCACAGTAATAACTTGCTGCAGGCTGCACTTCACCAGTAGTGACAATTTTGGACGGCTTTACCACCATCTCCATTTTCCAGCTTTCTTTCCCCCTACAATCAGTCCAAAGAAAGGATCCCAACCTGAAACATCACTTGTTAATTCCCTCACAGGTGCTGCCTGACCTGCTGAGTTTAGTGTAGTTTAGTTTAGAGATACAGCGAGGCCCTTCACCCCACTGAGTCCGCGCCGGCCAGCGATCCCCGCACATTAACACTATCCTACACACACTATCGACACGTTTACATTTATACCAAGCCAATTAACCTACAAACCTGTATGTCTTTGGAGTGTGGGAGGAAACCGGAGATCTCAGAGATAACCCAGGCGGTCACGGGGAGAATGTACAAACTCCGTACAGACAGCACCCGTAGTCAGTTTCACACCGGGTCTCTGGAGCTGTGAGGCAGCAACTCTACCGCTGCGCCCCTGAGTTCCTCCAGCATTTTTTTCCCCTCTGTGAATTTGTAAGATTAAACAATGAGCTAAATGATGTTCCGTTCTGTTATCAGGCAACTGAATCATCCTGCCACAATTCGAGAGCAGTCCTGAACTACCATCCACCTCATTGGTGACCCTCAGACTATCCTTGTTTGGACGTTGCTGGCTTTACCTTGCACTAAACGTTATTCCCTTATCATGTATCTGTACACTGTAAATGGCTCGATTGTAATCATGTATTGTCTTGCCGCTGACTGGATAGCACGCAACAAAAGCTTTACACTGTACCTCAGTACACGTGACAATAAAATGAACTCAACTCAACTAGCCGATAGAATTAGTTTGCTGAATCTAAAACCGGGTGAACCCATTTGAGTAAATTCTCAGGATTCGTGAATAGAGGTTGGCACGGTGGTGCAGCGGTAGAGTTGTGGCCTCACAGCAGCTGAGGCCCGGGTTCGATCCCGACTACAGGTGCTCTCTGTACATTCTCCCTGTGACCTGTGTGGGTTTTTTCTGAGATATCCGGTTTCCTCCCACACTCCAAAGACATACAGGTTTGTAGATTAATTGGGTTGGTGTCAATGTAAAAGGAAAACTGAGCCTAGTGTGTGTAGGATAGTGTTAGTGTATGGGGATCACTGGTCGGTGTGGTCTCGGTGGCCTGAAGGGCCTGTTTCTGCTCCGTATCTCTAGTCTAAACTAAACTAAAGTGTTCAAGGGTGCTGTAGAAAGTTTGTTACTGTCTGCTAATTGAAATCTGATGCAGAGCATTATTATGGTTTTAGCTACTGAGAATTGAATTCTTCACAATGCGCTGCTGTGAATGTGTAAAAAGGCTTTTACACGCAGCCAAGAATAATATTTCATGGAAATCCAAGTCTGTCTGCGTAGAATATTCCATAGAATTTTTTACGCTGTTTTATAAGATTATGTTACAGTTTATGACTGCATTCCTAGTTTAGTTCAGTTCTAAGGTCATAAGTGATAGGAGCAGAATTAGGCCATTCAGCCCATCAGGTATACTCTGCCATTTAATCATGGCTGATCAATCTCTCCCTCCTAACCTCATTCTCATGCCTTCTCTCCATAACCCCTGAGGTTAGAGATACAGCGCGGAAACAGGCCCTTCGGCCCACTGAGTCCACACTGACCAGTGATCAACAAAAGCTTTTCACTGTATCTCAGTGCATGTGGCAATAAACTAAACTGAATTGAACTGGACTGATCACCGCACACTAACACTGTCCTACACACACAAGGGACAATTTACAATTATACAGAAGCCAATTAACCTGCAAACCTGCACGTCTTTGGAGCGTGCGAAGAAACCGGGGATTCTGGGGAAAACCCATGCGGGTCATGGGGAGAACGTGCAAACTCCGTACAGACAGCACCTGGAATCAAGATTGAACCTGAGTCTCTGGCGCTGTGAGGCAGCAATTCTACCGCTGTGCCACCCTTATCCCGTATCAGGCCATTACAGGGATTGTGGTGAAGTGGATTAAAAATTGTTTTCTATTAGAAGGAGTCAGTCTAGGCACGCTGTCTGAGTCATTCTCATGATTGACAATATTGGTAATGATGAGAGACACAAAATGCTGGAGTAACTCAGTGGGACTGGCAGCTTTTCTGGAGAGAAGGAATAGGTGACGTTTCGAGTTGAGACCCTTCTTCAGTCTCGACAGGAAACGTCACACATTCCTTCTCTCCAGAGATGCTGCCTGTCCCACTGAGTTACTCCAGCATTTTGTGTCTATCTTCAGTTTAAACCAGCATCTGCAGTTCCTTCCTACACTGGTAATGATGAATAGGAGGGAGATCGATCGTCTGATTGAATGGTGCCAGCACGACAAACTTTCTCTCAACGTCAGTAGACCAAGCATCTGATTGTTGACTTTAGAAGAGGAGAAGCTGAGGATCCACAAACCTGTCTTCATCGACGGGACAGTGGTGGGGAGAGTCAACAGCTTCAACTTCCTGGACGTGCATATCTCTGAAGACCCAGCACACTGATGCAATCATCAAGAAAGTCCATCAATGCTTCTTTAAAAGAAGGCCGCAAGATGGTGCCATAAAGTACACAGAGTGCTGGAGTAACTCAGCAGGTCAGGCAGCATCTCTGGTGAACATGCATAGGTGACGTTTCACAGAGTGCTGGGGTAACTCAGCGGGTCAGGTAGCATCTCTGGTGAACATGGACACAGAGTGCTGGGGTAACTCAGCAGGACAGGCAGCATCTCTGGTGAACATGCATAGGTGACGATTCACAGAGTGCTGGGGTAACTCAGCGGGTCAGGCAGCATCTCTGGTGAACATGGACACAGAGTGCTGGGGTAACTCAGCGGGTCAGGCAGCATCTCTGGTGAACATGCGTAGGTGACGTTTCAGGTCAGGACTGAGTCTGAAGAAGGGCCCCGACCTGAAATTACTCCAGAGGTACTCCAGCACTTTGTGTCCTTTTGTGTAAACTAACATCTGCAGTTCCTTGTCTCTAAAGTTAGACTATGCATTGCTGGCAATCGGGCGGCTCCAAATTGCTCGAAGTTGGTGGCAATTCATCCAGCAACAGTAGCATCAAGGATGAAAGTGCTTGAGTCACTCAGTGGGCCAGGCAGCATCTCCAGGGGCTGAGTCTGAAGTGAGTCCCGAATTGAAATGTCACCCACCCCTTTCCCCCAGAGATGGCACGGTGGCAGAGCAGTGGAGTTGTTGCCTTACAGCACTTGCAGTGCCAGAGACCCTGTGGCCATGTAGATTAATTGGCTTTGGGAAAATTGGCAAAAGTAATTAAAAATAGACTAATAACTTCCTGGAACATAATTGCAATTTCCTGTCACACAAATCAGTAGATGCTGTACATGAAAAAAACAAAGAACTGCGGATGCTAGTCCATACCAAAGATAGACACAAGGTGCTGGAGTAACTCAGCGGGTCAGGCAGCATTTTAGTTTAGTTTAGTTTACGGAAACAAGCTGTGGACCCACCAAGTCCACGCCGACCAGCGATCCCCGCACATTAACTCTACCCTACACACACTAGGGACAATTTACACTTTAATCAAGGCAATTAACCTACAAAGGTACACACAATTGCTGGGGAAACTCAGCGGGTGCAGCAGCATCTATGGAGCGAAGGAAATAGGCGGCGTTTCGGGCCGAAACGTCGCCTATTTCCTTCGCTCCATAGATGCTGCTGCACCCGCTGAGTTTCCCCAGCAATTGTGTGTACCTTCGATATTCCAGCATCTGCAGTTCCCTTTTGAAAAATTAACCTACAAACATGCATGTGTTTGGAGTGTGGGAGGAAACTGCAGATCTCGGTGAAAACCCACACGGTCACAGGGAGAAGGTATAAACTCCGTACAGACCGCATCCGTAGTCAGTATGGAACCCGGGTCTCTGGCGCTGTGAGGCAGCAACTCTGTTGTATTGCATTGAATTTGCTGCAGGGCATTTTGAAAAGTTAGTTAAAGTGCAGAATATGGGTAACAATGCTTGAAATGACACCTTACACAGAAGTTATGTTACAGTATTGTAGGGATTTTGTCACAATGCTCTTTCATGCGCATGTAACCGATCATCTGATAACTATACCCCATGAATAGTTTAGAGATACAGAGTGGAAATGGGCCCATCACCCACCGAGTCCGCACCGACCAGCGATCTCCGCACTATCCTACTCACACTAGTGGCAAATTACATTTATACCAAGCCAATTAGCCAACAAACATGCATGTCTTTGGAACGTGGGAGGAAACCGGAACGCCCGGAGAAAACCCACGTGATCGCGGGGAGAACATAGATATCTGCACTGACAGCACACTTAGTCAGGATCGAACCTGGGTCTCTCGCGCTGTGAGGCAGCAACTCTACCGCTGCACCACCCTGCCGCCCTTCAGAATCTATTCAGTGCAAAGGATCATAGATAGACACAAAAAGCTGGAGTAACTCAGCAAGTCTGTGTCTATCTTCAGTTTAAACCAGCATCTGCAGTTCCTTCCTACAGAGTGCAAATAATCTAGCATTTATTTCAAGAATGCTTGTATACAAAAACAGGGATGTGATGCTGAGGCTTTATAAGGCGCTGGTCAGGCCGCATTTGGAATATTGTGAGCAATTTTGGGCACAATATCTGAGGAAGGATGTGCTGGCTCTGGAGAGGGTCCAGGGGAGGTTTCCAAGAATGATCCCAGTAATGAGTGGGGTAACATACGATGAGAGTTTGACGGCACTGGGCCTGTACTCGCTGGAGTTTAGAAAAATGTGCGGGGGACCTCAATGTAACATCTTGGATAGAGTTGATGTGGAGAGGATGCTTCAACTAGTCGGAGAGTCTAGGACTAGAGGTCATAGCCTCAGAATTAAAGGAAGTTCTTTTAGGAAGGAGATGAGGAGAAATTTCTTTAGTCAGAGGGTGGTGAATCTTTGCCACAGAAGGCTGTGGAGGCCAAGTCAGTGGATATTTTTAAGGTAGAGAGGTAGATTCTTGATTAGTACGGGTGTCAGAGGTTATGGGGAGAAGGCAGGAGAATGGGGTTAGGAGGGAGAGATAGATCAGCCATGATTGAATGGTGGAGTAGATGATGGGCTGAATGGCCTAATTCTGCTCCTATCCCTTATGTATCTGTACCGTTGTAACATCAATTTCAACACACACCTGTGAGGGGCAATGAACTGAACTGTAATGCAGGAATTGTTGAGCACCATTGCAGGGAATCAGTTACACAGGAGACTATGTTACAGTGTCATGGAGGAGCCAGAGTGACAATTTACTTAGATTTATTCCCTATGTTTGATCCCGGCCTGCGCGGAGTTTGCACGCTCTCCCTGTGACCTGATTAGGTTTCCTTCGGATGCTTCGGTTTCCTCCCACATTCCAAAGATGTGTGGGTTTGTTGGTTAATTGTCCCACTGGAAAAGGTGTAGGCAGTGGATGAGAAAATGGGATAACATGGAACTGTTGTGGGCGGGCGATCGATGGTCGGCATGGACCTGGTGGGCCAAAGGGCCTCTTACCATGCTGTATCTCTCAATTCAAAACATATTATGTACTGTTGTGGATCAGTTAGAGTCATAAAGTCATAGAGTGATACAGTGTGGAAACAGACCCTTTGCCCCAACTTGTCCACACCGGCCAACAATGTCCCAGCTACACTAGACCCACCTGCCTGTGCTTGGTCCATATCCCTCCAAACCTGTCATATCCATGTACCTGTCTAACTGTTTCTTAAAAGTTGGGATAGTCCGGCAGCTTATTCCATACACCCACCACCCTTTGTGTGAAAAAAATGTTTCCTCTCAGATTCAAATCTTTTCCCCTTCACATTGAACCTACAGTATGTCCTCTGGTCCTCGATTCCCCTACTCTGGGCAAGAGACTCTTTGCATCTACCCGATCCATTCCTCTCATGGTCTTACATACCTCTATAAGATCACCCCTCATCCTCTGTGCTCCATGGAATAGAGACCCAGCCTACTTAACCTCTCCCTATAGCTCAGACCCTCTAGTCCTGGCAACATCTTGGTAAATCTTCTATGAACCCTTTCAAGCTTGACAATATCTTTCCTGTAACATGGTGCCCAGAACTGAACACAATATTCTAAATGCAGTCCCACCAACGTCTTATACAACTGCAACATGACCTCCCAACATGAGACTCAGGGCAGAAGGAGACACAGAGATAAGGAAGTGTAAGGTGTGAAAACGAGACAAAGGGGATGGAGCTCAAGGAACATGTAGAATAGATCATTGTTAGCTGGGAGAAGGCGACAACGAATCAAACAGAGATAAAATGTAATCAGGAGGTCTGTCAGACTGGTCGGAGAACTGGGAAGGGGGAGGGATGGAGAGAGAGGGAATGCCGGGGTTATTTGAAGTTAGGGAAGTCAAGATTCATACCGCTGGGGTGTAAGCTGCCCAAGCGAAATATGAGGTGGTGTTCCTCCAATTTGCGCTGGGCCTCACTCTGACAGTGGAGGAGGCCCAGGCCAGAAAGGTCAGTGTGGGAATGGGAGGGGGATAAGTGTTTAGCAACTGATTACTGTCCACTTGGCACAACAATCATAATGTGTTCAAAGGAATCCATGCCGGTGTATTATAGGAATCTGTTGAAGAAGGTTCTCGACCCGAAACATCACCCATTCCTTCTCTCCAGAGATGCTGCCTGTCCCGCTGAGTTACTCCAGCATTTTGTGTCTGTCTTTGGTTTAAACCAGCATCTGCTGTTCCTTCCTCCACATAGGAATCTGTTAGTTTTATTTTATCTCACTTTCTCCTCAACCCATGCACGCTAGGGGCAATTAACTGAGGGCCACAGAATGCTTTAGTTTAGTTTAGTTCAGAGATATAGCGCAGAAACAGGCCCTTCGGCCCACTGAGTCCACGCTGACCAGCGATGGAATGGGTGACGTTTCGGGTCGAGACCCTTCTTCACACAAGGGTACAGAGAAGATTTACAAGGACGTTGCCAGGACTCGAGGGACAGAGCTATAGGGATAGGTTGAGTAGGCTAGGACTCTTTGGAGTGCTGGAGGATGAGGGTTGCTCTTATTGAGGTGTATAAACTCATAAGGGCAATAGATCGGGGTGACACATAGAGTCTCTTGCCCAGAGTAGGGGAATCGAGAACTAAAGGGCATCGGTTTAAGGTGAGGGAGGAACTTAAGGGATAACTTTTCACACAAAGGTGGTGGGTGTATGGAAAGAGTTGCCGGAGGAAGTATTTGAGGTATTTATTGCAACATTTAAGAAACAGACAGGTACATATATCTGAAGAAGGGTCTTGTCCCAAAGCGTCACCCATTCCTTCTCTCCAGAGATGCTGCCTGTCCCGCTGAGTTACTCTGGCTTTTTGTGTCTATCGACAGGTACATGGATAGGGCAGGTTTGGAGGGATGTGGACCAAACGTGGGCAGGTGGGACAAGTGTAGCCGGGACATGTTCGCCGGTGGTGGCAAGTTGGGCCGAAGGGCCTGTTTCCACGCTGTTTCTCACTATAACTCTAATGGGCATTGTGTGAATCTTACTGATACTCTTTAGCATTGTTGTACAGTTAGTTAGTTAGTGCACATTCAATTGAGTCTGTTACTTTGAGTTATACAATACTATACAATACAATTCATTGAACTTTATTTATCCGTTAGGAACTTTGGTTTCTGCAGCCATACAACAAAAAGAAACAATTTTACAAGACACACAACCAAACTAAATTCACACAAACATCCATCACAGTGAATCTCCTCCTCACTCTCCATTCTTCTCCCAATGTTAAATCCCCTGGCGAGCGATTGTAAGTCCAGTGGCTGTTAAGGCCGCGCGGGGCGATGTAAGGCCCCGCTCCGGGTCTTATTGTTTTAATGTTGGAGCCCCCGGAGGGCGATGGCAAGTTCCGCGGCCGTTAAAGCCGCGCCGTTTTCAGCCCCGCAACTCGGGCGGGAGACGTTGCCGTTGCGGGAGCTCCGAAAAGGGGTCTCCCACCAGGGACCCGCGAGCTTCCAATGTTACCGTCCACAGGCCTGCAGCCGGAGCCTCCGAAGCTCCGGAGTCGGGCCGCAGCAGCGCGCCACCAGAGCTCTCCACGCTCCGAACTCGGCCAGCTCCATGATGGTAGGTCCGCAGGCTCCACGACTGGAGCCCCCAGGTCGTTCCGGTTAGAGGCCGCTCCACGGTGCTAGGCCCCAACGACAACGGAGACCCGACAGGGAAAAGGTCGGGCCCCCGTACAGGGAAGAGATTTTAAAGTTTCCCTCACCCCCGCCCCCCACATATACACAGCTAAAATCAATATAAAAACCACAGCAAATGGGCCAAAATGTAAAATAGGACAGACAAACTGCAGGGGCCCCGCCATTACAGCACCGCCTTTCACTATTCTTTATGAAGAACTTGCTATAAATGTGTTGCAGGAATCCATGCTTTGTATGACCAGGATAATGGATTCTTGGCGTGAGTGAACCCTACTAATAGCACACTGCCAGCAACTTACGCTGAGAGATACTTATAACAGACTGTAGCAGATTCCCGAACTGCACAGTCATGGATTCTGTTTAATATATTATGAAAATCTACCCCACTGTTCGCTCTGTAACCTGAGTCTGAAGAAGGGTCTCGACCCAAAACGTTACCTATCCCTGTTCTCCAGTAATGCTGCCTGACCTACTGAGTTATGGGCCTGTCCCACTTAGGCAATTTTTTTAGGCGACTACAGGCGATTAGGCTGTCACCACATGGTCGCCGGAGTGTCACCTGTATGGTCGTGAGTCGTCTCCTCAGTCGCCCAAATAGTCGTAGCGTCTTTCTGGTCGCTGCTGGATTTTCAACGTTGAAAGTTTTTCGGCAACAGTGGCGACCGTGGGTTTGACGCCAATGGGCGTAGCTTAACGTAGGTGTTGTCGTAGGTTGTCGCCAGGTTAACGTAGGTTGTCGCCAGGATAGACAATAGACAAAAGGTGCAGGAGTAGAGGCCATTTGGCCCTTCGACCCAGCACCGCCATTCAATGTGATCATGGCTGATCATCCACAATCAGTACCCCGTTCCTGCCTTCTCCCCATATCCCCTGACTCCGCTATTTTTAAGAGCCCTATCTAGCTCTCTCTTGAAAGCATCCAGAGAACCTGCCTCCACCGCCCTCTGAGGCAGAGAATTCCACGGACTCACCACTCTCTGTGTGAAAAAGTGTTTCCTCGTCTCCGTTCTAAATAGCTTACTCCTTATTCTTAAACTGTGGCCCCTGGTTCTGGACTCCCGCAACATCGGGAACATGTTTCCTGCCTCTAGCATGTCCAAACCCTTAACAATCTTATATGTTTCAATGAGATAGCCTCTCATCCTTCTAAACCCCAGAGTGTACAAGCCCAGCTGCTCCATTCTCTCAGCATATGACAGTCTAGGTTGTCGCCAGGTGACGTAGGTTGTCGTTGGTGCTGACTTTGGTGAATTTCATTGTCATAGTCGCCGGCAGTCGGCTAAAAAATTGCCTAAGTGAGACAGGCCCATTACTTCAGCACTTTGTGTAAGCCAGCAATTCTTTGTTCTTGCCTCCTCCACAGCCAACATTGTGGGCTCCACCTTTCTTTGATAATCATTACTTGTTGGCATATCTTTCATTCATTTAGTTTTAGTTTACTTTAGGGTGACAATGCGGAAACAGGCTACCAAGTCTGCACCGGCCAGTGATCCCCACACATTAACACAAGGGACAATTTACACATACTCCAAGACAATTAACCTACGTCTCCCCCTCTGTCTGCTTTCCGCAAAGACTGCTCCCTCCATAACTCCCTGGTCAATTCGTCCCTTCCCTCCCACACCATCCCCTCCGTTGCAACTGCAAGAGATGCTACACGTGTCGCTTCACCTCTCCCCTCGACTCCATTCAAGGACCCAAGCAGTCGTTCCAGGTGCGACAGAGGTTCACCTGCATCTCCTCCAGCCTCATCTACTGCATCCGCTGCTCTGGATGTCAACTGATCTATATCGGTGAGACCAAGTGCAGGCTTGGCGATCGTTTCGCCCAACACCTCCGCTCGGTCCGCAATAACCAACCTGATCTCCCGGTGGCTCAGCACTTCAACTCCCCCTCCCATTCCGTATCCAACCTTTCTGTCCTGGGCCTCCTCCATGGCTAGAGTGAGTCCCACCGCCAATTGGAGGAGCAGCACCTCATATTCCGCTTGGGCAGTCTGCACCCTAGCGGCATAAACATTGACTTCTCCAATTTCTGGTAGCCCTTACTGTCTCCTTCCCTTCTCAGCTCTCCCTTAGCCCTTGGGCTCCTCCTCTTCCTTTCTTCCTTGGTCATCTGTTCCGTGGTCATGGAACTGATTTGGCTGGCTCGGATTTGGTCTGAACATTTTCATCCCTTTTGTTTCCCTCTCCTCCGACTCACAGTTTGAAGAAGGGTCTCGACCCAAAACGTCACCCAATCATTCTCTCCAGAGATGCTGCCTGACCCGCTGCATAACACCGCATGTTGTGACTATCTGCATCTCCTTGTTTCCTTAGACTTTAGAGATACAGCATGGAAACAGGCCATTTGGCTGACTGAGTCCACGCCGCCCAGCGATCACCCCGTACACTAGCACTATCCTACACCACGGACAATTTACAATTAACCCAAAAACCCACACTTTTTTAGGAGTGGGAGAAAACCGGAGCACCCGGAGAAGGCCCACAGGGTCATGCGGAGAACGTGCAAACTCCGTACAGACAGCACTCATAGTCAGGATCTGTGGCACAGTGAGGCAGCAACTCTCGTTGCTCCACTGTGCCATCCAACTAGTAACCTGTTCCTTGTAACTTTACTGCTGAGACTGGGTGACATTTTGTTACATGGAATTAACAACAGTGTCTCACATTAAACAGGCGGCAAGGTGGAGCAGCGGTAGAGTTGCTGCCTCACAGCGCCCCAGGGACCCAAGTTCAATCCTGACTACAGGTGCTGTCTGTACAGAGTTTGTACGTTCTCCCTGCGACCTGCGTGGGTTTTCCCCGGGTGCTCCGGTTTCCTCCCACACTCCAAAGCCATACAGGTTTGTTGGTTAATTGGCTTCGGTAAAATTATAAATTGTCCCTGGTGTGTGTCGGATAGTGTTAGTGCGGGGATCGCTGGTCGGCACGGTCTCGGTGGGCCAAAGGGCCTGTTTCTGCGCTGTATCTCTAAACTAAACTAAACTAAACTAAAGTATTTTACAGATTGATGTGTAATTATGTACGGAGCATCTTGGCATGCAAGTCCATTGTCCCCTGAAAGTGGCAACACAGGTAGACAGAGTTTAAAGAAGGCATGAGACATGCTTGCCTTCATCAGTCATGGGCATGGCTATGCCAGAGGAGGCAATTGAGGCAGGTACTTCTGCAACATTTAAGAAACAATTAGACAGGTACATGGTGGCATCGTGGTAGAGTTACTGCCTCACAGCACCAGAGACCCGGTTTTGATCCTGACTATGGGTGCTGCCTGTACGGCGTTTGTACGTTCTCCCCGTGTCCTGCGTGGTTTTTCCCCGGGTGCTCTAGTTCCCTCTCCAAAGAGGTACAGGTTGGTAGGTTAATAGGCTTGGTGTAAATGTAAAAATAATTCCACCTCCCTCGTATGTGTAGGGTAGTGTTAATGTGCGGGGATCGCTGGTCGGCGTGGACTCTGGGGGCTGAAGGGCCTGTTTCCACGCTGTATCTCTAAACTAAACTAAACAAAACATGTATACGAAGGAACTGCAGATGCTGGTTTAAATCGAAAGTAAACTAAATTGAATTAACTTAACTAAACTAAATGAAGCCAAACATATTGGGCGGTGTGGGCAAGTTGGGCCGAAGGGCCTGTTTCCACACTGTAAGACTCTATGACTCTCGGTGTTAGGAAGTCAGGTTGCAGTTGTGGGAGAATTTGATTAAACCACATGTGAAGTATTATGTGCAGTTGTGGTCAACCATCGGCAGGAAGGTTATGGAGGCTTTGGAAAGAGTGCAGAAGAGGATTACCAGGATGCTGCCTTGGATTAGGGGGTATTAGCTATGTAGAGGTTGGCCAAACTTGGATTGGTATCTCTGGGTCATTGAGTCGAGAATCACAAGTGTTTTTGTGTCATATTAAACAGACAATGACATTCTTACTTGCAGCGACACAAGAGATGTGTAAACGCAGTCCTCAATAAATAATATAATCAATAAACATTTTAAAATGTTTGCTTAGACCGCATTTGGAGTATTGTGAGGAATTTTGGGCCCCATATCCAAGGAAGGATGTGCTGGCTCTGGAGAGGGTCCAGAGGAGGTTTACAAGAACGATCCCAGGAATGAGTGGGTTAACATATGATGAGCGTTTGTCGGCACTGGGCCTGTACTCGCTGGAGTTTAGAAGAATGAGGGGGGGACCTCATAGAAACTTACAGAATAGTGAAAGGCTTGGATAGAGTGGGTGGAGAGGATGTTTCCACTAGTGGGAGAGTCTAGGATCAGAGGCCATAGCATCAGAATAAAATGACGTACCTTTAGAAAGGAGATGAGAAGGAATTTCTTTAGTCAGGTGATTCTGTGGAATTAGTTGCCATTCTTGATTAGTACGGGTGTCAGGGGTTATGGGGAGAAGGCAGGAGAATGGGTTTGAGAGGGGACTATAGATCAGCAATGATTGAATGCCGAACTAGACTTGATGGGCCGAATGGCCTAATTCTGCTCCTATCACATGAACATGAACTTATGTGACACAATACAATGATTTTACAACAAATCTGAAGCCCACTTATACAGATCCGACAGGGCTGCACAGCGTGGCGCAGCGGTAGAGTTGCTGCCTCACAGCGCCTGAGACCCGGGTTGGATCCTGACTACGGGTGCTGTCTGTACGGAGTTTGTACGTTCTCCCCATCACCTGCGTGGGTTTTCTCCGGGTGCTCCGGTTTCCTCTCACACTCCAAAGACGTACACCTTTGTAGGCTAATTGCTCCTGTAATTTGTCAATTATCCCTAGTGTGTAGGATAGTGCTAGTGTACAATGATTGCTGGTCGGCTTAGACTCGGTGGGCTGAAGGGCCTGTTTCCATGCTATCTCTAAAGTCTAAAGATCCCATCACAGACTGTAACACAACCGCAGCCAGACAGACAGGCAGACAGTCACGGACACAGTGGTATGAATATTGATTTCTCTAACTTCAAGTAACCCCGGCATTCCCTCTCTCTCCATCCCTCCCCCACCCAAGTCACACCAGCTTCTCGTTTTCACCCTACAAACAGCTAACAATGGCCTGTTTCCTTTATCATCTATACTTTTTTCCATATCTCCCATTCATTGTTCTTTATCTCTCTTCATCATCGTCTATATCTCTTGTTTCCCTTTTTCCTAAAGCCCCTGTCCCACGGTACGAGTTCATTCCAAGAGTTCTCCCGAGTTTGCCCTGATTCGAACACGGAGATTTACGGTAATGGCCGCTCGTCGGTACTCGGGGCCCTCGTGGACATTTTTCAACATGTTGAAAAATCTTCACCAGTCTTTCCGTGCTTACCTGCCGTTAGCGAGTCTTCCCGAGTACCTGCCGTTAGCGTTACGAGTCGTTAAGAGACGTCCCCGAGCTCCGACGTACCCGCTACATTCATTCTCCGTGCTTACCACGAGTTTGATTTTTTTTTAAACTCGGGAGCGCTCTTGAAATGAACTCGTACCGTGGGACAGGGCTATAACTAGTCTGAAGGTCTCAACCCAAAAAGTCACCCATTCCTTCTCTCCAAAGATGCTGCTTGTCCCGCTGAGTTACTCCAGCGTTTTGTGTCTATCTTCACATACACACACACACTTACACTTACACTGACACTGACACTGACACTTACATGTACACACACACAAAGATCTATACACTGTAAATGGCTCGATTGTAATCATGTATGACTGGTTCGCACGTAACAAAAGCTTTTCACTGTACCTCGGTACACAAGACAATAAACTAAACTAACACACGCACACAGACACAGACACAGACACAGACACACACACACACACACACACACACACACACACGTACAGTGCATTCAGAAAGTATTCAGACCCCTTCACTTTTTCCACATTTTGTTACACTACAGCCTTATTCTAAAATGGATTAAATTTTTTTTTTTATCATCAATCTACACACAATACCCCATAATAAAAAAGCAAAAACAGGTGGTTAGACATTTTCCAGTGTCATAGCGAAGGGTCTGAATACTGTAACATAACAAAATGTGGAAAAAGTGAAGGGGTCTGAATACTTTCTGAATGCACTGTGTCTGTAACCCTAATGGCTTGATTGTAATCATATATTCTCCTTCTGCTGACTGGTTAGCACGCAACAAAAGCCGTACTTCGGTACACATTAAAATAAAATAATCTACCACATGTACACACACACACACACACAGACATACACACACAGACACACGCACAGACACACACACACACACACACACAGACACACTGAGAGATGCGCACACACACACACACACACACACACACAGACATATACCCACAGACATACACCCACAGACACACTCAGAGATACACACACACACACACAGACATACACACACACACACACACACACACAGACACACACACAGACACACTCAGAGATGTGCACACACACACACATAGACACACACACACACACACACACACACACACACACACACAGACATACACACACTCAGAGATGCGCACACACACACAGACATACACACACAGACCCACGCACACACACACACACACAGACACACAGACACACACACAGACACACACACAGACACACACACACACACACACACACACACACACACACACACACACACACACACACACACACACACACACACACACACACACGGACACACACGGACACACAGACACACACACACACACACATACAGACACACACACACCCACACACACACACCCACACACACACACACACACACACACCTACGCACACAGACACAGACACAGACACACACACATACAGACACACACAGACACAGACACAGACACAGACACACACACACACACACACACACACACACACACACACACACACACACACACACACACACACACACACACCTACTCCTACACAGGCACAAACACACAGGCAGATACAGACAGATAATTGCTGATGCTGCATTAGATATTATTCCGTGTACTGTGCAGTAATGTATTCCAAAGCACGTGCTGCAGTTTAATAGCCGTTCTTTATGGAGCATGACAATAAATCTGTTGCACAGATTTTCCGAATGTCTGCTACTGTTTGCCTCAGGGTATTTGGCACGAGCCAGACAGGAAATGTGATACAGTGCTTTAAAGCAAAATTTGATCTGGTAGTTGAGTTTAGTTTAGAGATACAGCGGAAACAGGCCCTTCAGCCCACCGAGCCCACACCGACCTGTGATCCCCGCACACTAACACTATCCTACACACACTAGGGACAATTTCATGTTAACATTTTATACCGAAGCCAATTAACCTACAAACCTGTACGTCTTTGGAGTGTGGGAGGAAACCGAAGATCTTGGGGAAAACCCACGCAGGTCACGGGGTGAAGGTGTAAACTCCGTACAGGCAGCACCCATAGCCAGGATCGAACCTGGGTCTCTGGCGCTGTAAGCGCTGTAAGGCACCAGCTCTACCCCTGTGCCACCGTGCCGCCCGCAAATGTTACATTAATGGGAGTGAGCTACAGTGCTGAAGAAGGGTCTCGACCCGAAACATCATCTATTGCTTTTCTCCACAGATGCTGTCTGAGCCGCTGAGTTACTCCAGCTCCTTGTGTCTATCTTCAGTTACAATGCGATGGGCAGGGAATGGTGGGATATGGATAAAGTGGGGACCAAATGCTTCTAGGATGGCCCCAACCCAGGCAACTATTTGGGTGCTAGCCACAGAAGCGGATCTACAATCACATATTACAATCGCTCCACAATATTAAATCTCTGCTCCTGCAGCCACATTTCTTTCACTACAGACAGCTCGATTGTAATCATGTATTGTTTCTCCGCTGCCTGGTTAGCACGCAACATAAACTTCTCACTGTACCATGTACATGTGACAGTAAACTAACCTGAAACTGAAAGTGAAGAGGAGATTAGTTTCACTTGGTGCCGTGTACAGCATGGACATTGTGGGCCGAAGGGCCTGTTTCAGTTCCAGGACTCCCCCAACATCGGGAACATGTTTTCTGCCTCTAGCGTGTCCAAGCGCTTAACAATCTTATATGTTTCAATGAGATACCCTCTCATCCTTCTAAACTCCAGAGTGTACAAGCCCAGCTGCTCCATTCTCTCAGCATATGACAGTCCCGCCATCCCGGGAATTAACCTTGTAAACCTATGCTGCACTCCCTCAATAGCAAGAATGTCCTTCCTCAAACTAGGGGACCAAAACTGCACACATTACTCCAGGTGTGGTCTCACTAGGGCTCTGTACAACTGCAGAAGGACCTCTTTGCTCTTTGCTCCTATATTCAATTCCTCTTGTTATAAAGGCCAACATGCCATTCGCTTTCTTCACTGCCTGCTGTACCTGCATGCTTACTTTCATGGGTGTACTATTCTGTGTTCTATGTTTCGGCGTGTTACCTATGAATACGTACGGTTACAGAGAGATACAGCATGTATGTTACAGGAAACCAGCCTTAGGGAACTAATTTAGTTCATAGACACAGCATTGGATCAGGCCCTTCAGTCCACCGAGTCCATGCCGACCATCGATCACCCTTTCACACCAGTTCTATGCTATCCCACTTTCGCATCCACACTAGGGGCAATTTACAGATTCCTCCCACAGTGGAGTGTGGGAGGAAACCGGAGCACCGCGGAAGAAACCCACGCGGTCACAGTGAGAACGTACACACTCCACACAGACAGGCTGCACCCGAGGTCAGGATTGAACCGGGGTCTCTGGCGCTGTGAGGCAGCGGCCATACCCGATGCTGGAGACTGAAACCCGCCCCGAAATGTCACCTATTCATATTCCCCAGAGAGGTGCTGTCTGACCCAAAGATCCTTTTGCGGAGCAAGATAGACCACTCCTTCTAAATGCAATGGGCTGACGTGTAGTACGCAACAGAGCGGAACGTGGGCCTTTTTTTCATCCATTTCAGTAACCCGACCCGACTCGACTCGCAGTGTAATCAACGTTGCGGGGGAACAGTTTGTGTTAATATATTATAATTCTGAAAATGAGGAGAAGATTTTTACCAAATAACTTTTATGTTTACGAGGATATTTCCGAAACCGGCTTCCGTCTCCGCACTAGTATCTTTGCTCCGCTATGGGATCTTTGGTGCGGAGACGGAAGCCGGTTACGGAAATGGGGCCAAAAATTACCCATGAATCTGCCCATGACTGTACTACGTCTTTTTCGTCGAGTGGACTATCTTGCTCCGCTATAGGATCTTTGCTCTGACCCGCTGTGGGGTCAGCTTACTCCTGCACTTTGTGTCTTTTTTTTCATCTTTGCATCAGCAGTTCCTTGTGTCTCCACTCTCAGGGAATTGTTGTTGACAGATCGAAGGGAATGTGGAAAAATAATCAGTTGGGAATCAGACTGTATTCCTGGAATTCTGCTTTCTTGCATTGCAGTGAAAGACTGCTGCATTGTCCATTTGCAATCTGTTCCTCTGTGTTACTGAGAAATTACTGTCGGCACATGGTGTGGAATATATAGTAGGAATTGTACATTGTTTTACCAGGAGTCTGTCACAGGTTTAATTTAGTTTAGGAAGGAACCGCAGATGCTGGTTTAAATTGAAGATAGACACACAATGCTGGAGTAACTCAGCGGGACAGGCAGCATCTCTGGAGAGAAGGAATGGGTGACGTTTTGGGTCAAGACCCTACTTTAAACTGATCAAATGTTTAATTTAGTTTCGTTTAGTTTAGAGATACAGTGTGAAAACAGGCCCTTCGGCCCACTGAGTCCGCGCCGACCCGCGATCCCCGCACACTAACACTACCCTACACACATCAGAGACAATTCTACATTTATACCAAGCCAATTAACTGAAAAGCCTGTATGTCTTAGGAGTGCGGGAGGAATCCGGACATCTCAGAAAAAATCCACGCAGGTCACGGGGGAGAACGTACAAACTCCATACAGACAGCACCCGTGGTCAGGATCGAACCCGGGTCTCTGGCGCTGTGAGGCAGTAACTCTACCGCTGCACCACCGTGCCACCAAGTTAATCTGATACAGTGAACTGCAGCCCCTGGGCCTTGCATCGTTGCAGGGAATGTGTTACAGAGTGTCACAGCTATGCATTGGTTGTCATTATGAGTTTAAGCATAATGACCTGTGTTAGCTCATTAGTTCATATGTACATAGGTGACAGGAGTAGAATTAGGCCCATCAAGTCTACTACGCCATTTAATCATGGCTGATCTATCTCTCCTTCCTAACCCCATTCTCCTCCCTTCTCCTCATAACCCCGACACCCAGACTAATCAAGAATCTAACTATCCCTGCCTTAAAACTATCCACTGACTTGGCCTCCACAACCTTCCGTGACAAAGAATTCCACAGATTCACCACCCTCTGACTAAAGAAATTCCTCCTCATCTCCTTCCTAAAGGAACGTACTTTTAATTCTGAGGCTGTGCCCTCTGGTCCTAGACTCTCCCACTAGTGGAAACATCCTCTCAGCCATTCTATCCAAGCCTTTCCCTATTCGGTATGTTTCAATGAAATGGCCACTAAGGTTTTGTGACTTCTTAACACAAAGGATCAGAATTGGGCCATTTGGCCTATCAAGTCAACTCTGCCATTCCATCAAGGAGGCATCATGTACAGCACAAACATTGTGGGCCGAAGGGCCTGTTCCTGTCTTGTACTGTTCTATGTTAACATATAGTCCTATGTTAAGGGCCTGTTCTATGTTAACATTGACCGAAGAAAGTTCATGTTATAGGAGCAGAATTAGGCCATTCAGCCCATCAAAATCACTCTGCCATTCAATCATGGCTGATCTATCTTTCCCTCTCAACCCCATTCTCCTGCCTTCTCCCCATAACCCCTGACACCCGTACTAATCAGGAATCTATCAATCTCTGATCTCAGAAAGGAAGGCAGTTGAGTTCCTGCCTCACAGCACCAGAGACCTCGGTTCTATTCTACCCACAGCTGCTGCCTGTACGGAGTTTGTATGTTCTCCCCGTGACCGCGTGGGTTTTCTCCGGGTGCTCGGGTTTCATCCCACATTCCAAAGACGTGCAGGTTTGCAGGTCAACTGGTTTGGTAAAAAATGTGTAAATGGTCCCGAGTGTGTGTAGGCTAGCATTAATGTGTGGGGATCGCAACTCGGCACGGACTCGGTGGGCCGTTTTCATGCCGTACTAAGTCTACAGAAAGTCTATACAGGTTGAGAAGACCCAGTGTAACCTAGCAAGGTTCCTTGGGACTTCTTAACCTAAGGTAAAAAAACGAAAAGGTTTTTATTTTCCTTTAATATGAAGCAGGTTTTTCGTTTGACACACTGCTCTTTTTCCATTCATCTGGCTAGGTCGAGGCCAAATGAGGATCGGAGCCAACCCTGGCTGATTGGGAGCAGAAGAGAGTTTAGCCAGAAGGGGAGGTGGGAAGGAGGAGGGGGGACTTGGAGAGAGGTCATAGCAACCGGCGGAGATGGCAGCGTCTCCATGCTATCTCAAGTATGTAAATAGGGACTGGGTCCAATCGAAACAGCAGGGAGCTGTGGCAGGGAGCCAGAACTATGTCTCACTGCATCCAGCCTGTCAAAGATGTTGCCTCTTCCCTCCTCATCTCCCCTCTCCCATCTCCTCACTCCCCTCCCCGCCACTCTCCCATCTTCCCATCCCATCTCCTCCCTCCCCCCTCCCCCCTCCCCCCTCCCCCTCCCCCCTCCCCCCTCCCCCTCTCACCTTCTCTCTCCCCTCTCTCCCCTCCCCCCTCCTCCTCTCTCCCCTCTCCCCCTCCTCTCTCCCCTCTCCCCTCTCGCATCCCCTCTCCCCTCCCCTCTCCCCTCTCTCCTCTCGCATCCCCTCTCCTCCTCTCCCCCCCCCCCCCCCCCTCTCCAATCGGGCAGGAGGTAGAGAAGGGAGAGGGGAGCAGGGCTGGTGAAGGTGCTGACAGCTACAATACTGTTTGGTGAGGTGCTAAGGGGGAGGCTGGCTGGAAAAAGCAGCCTCACTGTGTAAACCTGTGGAGAAGTGTTACGGAGCAGCCGTGGTGCGTTGGGAGAGCTGGGACACTGGGCAGAATTCCCAGCGCAGGGAGTGCACGGAAACCCGACTCTCCCAGTGAATTCCTTCGCTGCCGAACGGTATCCAGGCCCCGCAGTTTAACCCACTGCGTTGCACGCCGCTGTCCCCAGCGACCTTTACAGACCGCTGCCCACTCACCCGACACCCACCCGACTGGGCTTGTACTCACTGGGGGAAGGACATTCTTGCTATTGAGGGAGTGCAGCTTAGGTTCACCTGGTTAATTCCCGGGATGGCGGGACAAGTATATGATGAAAGAATGGATCGACTGGGCTTATATGCACTGGAATTTGGAAGGATGAGAGGGTGTCTTATAGAAACATATTAAGTTCTTATGGGATTGGACAGGCCAGATGCAGGAAAAATGCTCCCTGATGTTGGGGGAGTCCAGAACCAGGGGTCACAGTTTAATAATAAGGGGCAGGCCATTTAGGACTGAAATGAGGAAACACTTTTTCACCCAGACAGTTGTGAATCTGTGGAATTCTCTGCCACAGTAGGCAGTGGAGGCCAATTCACTGGATGTTTTCAAGGGAGATTTAGCTCTTACGGCTTAATGGGATCAAGGGATATGGGGACAAATCCGGAACGGGGTACTGATTGGGGATGATCAGCCAGGATCACATTGAATGATGGTGAGGCTCGAAGGGCCGAATGGCCTACTCCTGCACCTATTTTCTTAATCTCGGTGTTTTACGTTTCTATGAGCGGGTGCAAGGGATATGGAGACAAAGCAGGAACGAGCACTTACCATATTGGCTCGAAAGGCCAAATGGCCTACTCTATGTAATCAGGTGTAGTGGCGGCTGCAGGCACATGCAGGTATCGAACCCACTGTTCGGAAGCCGCGGTCATGTCTCGGGAGGGGCTGCTAGTTTTTGCGCGGTTTTGCTTTCGTGCGGCAGTTCAGTGCTGACCATCGTTGTGGCCACATGTGTTGTAAGAACCTGTGAGCTAAGAAGCTATTTTGAGAATAAAATAAATTACAAAACGTAGTTGTCGTTCTTGCGACCGCCAAACGGACACGTTTAACTCGAAGATCAACTCTAAATACTGGAGTAACTCAGCGGGTGAGGCAGCATCTCTGGAGAGAAGGAATAGGTGATGTTTCTGGTCGAGACCCTTCTTCAGGCTCCGTACACGACACGTTAACCCGTTGTGTGCCCAGTTTGTCACACAGGGCTTTAGATTGTAGACTTTCGGGTGCCACAGTGGCGCAGCGGCAGAATTGCAGCCTCACAGCACCAGAGACCTTGGTCCCGGGATCCATCCTGACCGCGGGTGCTGTCTGTACAGGGTTTGTACGTTCTCCCCGTGACCTGCGTGGGTCAAGGGAGGAAACCGGAGCTCAGGGAGAAAACCCACGCAGGTCACGGGTACAAACCTGGAGTATTGCGTACAGTTTTGGTCTCCAAATCTGAGGAAAGACGTTGTTGCCATAGAGGGAGTACAGAGAAGGTTCACCAGACTGATTCCTGGGATGGCAGAACTTTCATATGAAGAAAGACTGGATAGACTCGGTTTGTACTCGCTAGAATTTAGAAGATTGAGGGGGGATCTTATAGAAACTTACAAAATTCTTAAGGGGTTGGACAGGCTAGATGCAGGAAGATTGTTCCCGATGTTGGGAAAGTCCAGGACAAGGGGTCACAGTTTAGGATAAGGGGGAAATCACCATTAAGGGCACTGAGGTGGAGGTGGTTGCTAATCACAGGTACCTTGGGGTGCAGCTTGACAGTGAGCTGAACTGGAAGTGTCATATGGAGGCGGTGTACAGGAGGGGACAAAGCCGACTGTATTTTTTAAGGAGGCTGAGGTCTTTTAATATCTGCCAACCCCTACTGTGCAGTGTCTACCATTCAGTGGTGGCCAGTGCTCTGTTCTTTGCTGTGGCCTGTTGGGGAGATGGCGCCCGTATAGCGGATAAAAACAGATTGGACAAACTAATCAGGAAGGCCGGCTCAGTGGTCGGGGCTGAGCAACGAACGGTCCAGCAGGTGGCAGAGGCCAGAACTCTAAATAAACTAGGTTCCATAATGACAAACCCCACTCACCCACTCCATGCCCTGAAGGTGATCAAGAGCAGCATCTTCAGCCAGAGGCTGATTGCACCAATGTGCAAAACGGAGAGATACAGGAAGTCCTGTTTACCAGCTGCTATAAGACTTTTTAATGAGCATAAATAACTGCACTTTTTTTAAATTAATTGTATTTTAACTTGTATTTTAACGTATTTTAACTTGTTATGTATGAAAGCGTGGTGTTATGTTTGTCTTGAAGCTGTCGTGGCACTGTAATTTCCTGAAAAGGATTATTAAAGGAATAATCTTCAATCTTCAATCTTCAAATCCTTTAGGACCGAGATGAGAAAAACATTTTTCACACAGAGAGTGGTGAATCTGTGGAATTATCTGCCACAGAAGGTAGTTGAGGCCAGTTCATTGGCTATATTTAAGAGGGATTAGATGTGGCCCTTGTGGCTAAAGGGATCATGGGGTATGGAGAGAAGGCAGGTACAGGATACTGAGTTGGATGATCATCCATGATCATATTGAATGGCGGTGCAGGCTCGAAGGGCCGAATGGCCTACTCCTGCACCTATTTTCTATGTTTCCAAACTCCGTACAGACAGCGCCCGTGTTCAGGATCGGAGCCGGGTCACTGGCGCTGTAAGGCAGCAACTCTACCCATGCGCCACCGTAATCATTTTATCAGCCTCATTCATGACCTGTGTACTGCATCGGTGACATCTGCTGTATGATTTTAAACAACGCATTTCAAACACTGTACCTAGGTACATGTGACGAAAACGTATCATTGATTCATTGAAGATTCGCTTTTCCGCCTCTCCGGATAATGCATTTAACCCCACGAGTACTGAGGGCATGACCCGCGAATAAGGTTAGGGTTTATTCATGTGACGTGTACTGAGGTGTTTGCCATGCTATCTAATCGTCAAATAACACTACTACACATAAATACAATCCAGTCAAACTCTAGTACGACAGGTAGAGTAAAGGGGAAGATACAGAGTGCAGGATATAGTTCTCAGCATTGTAGCCACCAGTTCCAGAGACAAAGTCCAATGTCCGCAATGGGGTAGAGGTGAACGGACAGTACCGTAGCTCATGGAAGGGCCGTTCAGAAGCCTGATAACACAGGGGAAGAAGCTGTTCCTGAGTCTGGTGGTGTCCGTGGTCAGGATCGAACCCGATACAGACAGCACCCGTAGCCAGGAAGGAACCCGGGTCTCCGGCGCTGTAAGGCAGCAACACTACCCGCTGCGCCACCCTGTCTGCCACAGTCTCTCTGTACAGGGAGAGTCTCCGGAGGGAGGATCTATTTAACCCTGTGCGTGCTGACAGTGAGTCGCAGTGATCTGTTTAACGTCGCCATGCGATCAGATTAACCCCTTGGACGGTCTGCGATCCATTTAATATCCCGAAGATCGACAAACTCTCCAAGTGGTGCATTTAAGTCTTTGCCCATCATGCTTTACCCATGTACCCCTCTCTAACATGGTGGCGCAAGGGCAGAGTTGCTGCTTCACAGCACCAGAGAACCAGGTTCCTTCCTGGCTATGGGTGCTGTCTGTACAGAGTTTGTAGTTCCCCCCGTGGCCTGCGTGGGTTTTCTCTGACAACTTCGGTTTCCTCCCACACTCCAAAGACGTGCAACGATATAGGTTAGTTGGTAGTAAAAAAAATTAAATGTCCCTAGTGTGGGATAGTATTAATGTGCAGGGATCGTTGGTCGATGTAGACTTGGTGGGCCGAAGGGCCTGTTTCCAAGCAGTTTCTCTAAATCAAACTACTCTAAACTAAACAGCAGCATCTATGCCATCTTTTCATATTCTTCATATGTTCAACGAGACATGGAGTCATGGAGTCATGGCCAAGGAGTGATACATTGTGGAGACAGACTCTCGGCACATTACAATAGGCATTGGCAAACTCCCCTAACATTGGGCGTGGTACAGAGGCCGATGTCTGAGAATCTCCACAAGTGGAACAGCAAGTTATTTGCAGAAAGAAGCAAGCTGGTTTCATCCATATAACCATATAACCATATAACAATTACAGCACGGAAACAGGCCATCTCGGCCCTACAAGTCCGTGCCGAACAACTTTTTTCCCTTAGTCCCACCTGCCTGCACTCATACCATAACCCTCCATTCCCTTCTCATCCATATGCCTATCCAATTTATTTTTAAATTATACCAACGAATCTGCCGCCACCACTTCCACTGGAAGCTCATTCCACACCGCTACCACTCTCTGAGTAAAGAAGTTCCCCCTCATGTTACCCCTAAACTTCTGTCCCTTAATTCTGAAGTCATGTCCTCTTGTTTGAATCTTCCCTATTCTCAAAGGGAAAAGCTTGATCACATCAACTCTGTCTATCCCTCTCATCATTTTAAAGACCTCTATCAAGTCCCCCCTTAACCTTCTGCCCTCCAGAGAATAAAGACCTACCTTATTTAACCTATCTCTGTAACTTAGTTGTTGAAACCCAGGCAACATTCTAGTAAATCTCCTCTGTACTCTCTCTATTTTGTTGACATCCTTCCTATAATTGGGTGACCAAAATTGTACACCATACTCCAGATTTGGTCTCACCAATGCCTTGTACAATTTTAACATTACATCCCAGCTTCTATACTCAATGCTCTGATTTATAAAGGCTAGCATACCAAAAGCTTTCTTTACTACCCTATCTATATGAGATTCCGCCTTCAAGGAACTATGCACGGTTATTCCCAGATCCCTCTGTTCAACTGTATTCTTCAATTCCCTACCATTTACCATGTACGTCCTATTTTGATTTGTCCTGCCAAGGTGTAGCACCTCACATTTATCAGCATTAAACTCCATCTGCCATCTTTCAGCCCATTTTTCCAAATGGCCTAAATCACTCTGTAGACTTTGGAAATCCTCTTCATTATCCACAACACCCCCTATCTTGGTATCATCTGCATACTTACTAATCCAATTTACCACACCATCATCCAGATCATTGATGTACATGACAAACAACAAAGGACCCAACACAGATCCCTGAGGCACCCCACTAGTCACCTGCCTCCAACCCGACAAACAGCCATCCACCATTACCCTCTGGCTTCTCCCATTCAGCCACTGCTGAATCCATCTTGCTATTCCTGCATTTATACCCAACAGTTGAACCTTCTTAACCAACCTTCCGTGAGGAACCTTGTCAAAGGCCTTACTAAAGTCCATATAGACAACATCCACTGCTTTATCCTCGTCAATTTCCCTAGTAACCTCTTCAAAGAATTCAAGAAGATTAGTCAAACATGACCTTCCAGGCATAGAGTCATAGAGTGAGACAGTGTAGAAACAGGTCCAACTTGCCCACAGCAGCCAACATGTCCCAGCTACACTAGTCCCGCCTGCCTGCGTTTGGTCCATGTCCCTCCAAACCTATCCTATCAGCGTACCTGTCTAACTGTTTCTTAAACGTTATGACAGTCCCAGCCTCAACTACCTCCTCTGGTAGCTCGTTCCATACACCCACCATCCTTTGTGTGAATAGTTACCCCGCAGATTCATACTAAATCTTTTCCCCTTCACATGAATCCTACTGTATGTCCTCAGGTACTCTGATTCCCCTATTCTGGGCAAGAGACTCTGTATCTACCTGATCTATTCCGCTCGTGATTCTGCACACCTCTATAAGATCACCCCTCACCCTCCTGCGTTCCAAGGAATAGAGACCTATTCAACCTCTCCCTGTATCTCACACCCTCGAGTCCTGGCAACATCCTCGTAAATCTTCTCTGTACCATTTCCAGCTTGACAATATCTTTGCTATAACATGGTGCCCAGAACTGGACATATTATCCTAAATGCATCCTCACCAACGTCTTATACAACTGCAACATGACCTGCCAACATCTCTTCTTCAGTTTAGTTTAGAGATACAGGCTCTTCAGCCCACAGAGTCCACACCGACTAGTGAACACACCGTACACTAGCACCAACCTACACACCAGGGACAATTTGCAGAAGCCAATTCATTGTGACTGATAACAGCTGGGAAGAAACTGTCCCTGTCTGGAGGTATGCGTTTTCTCACTTCTGTACCTCTTACCTGATGGGAGAGGGGAGAAGAGGGAGTGGCCAGGATGCGACTCATCCTTGATGATGCTGCTGGCCTTGCCGAGGCAGCGTGAGGTGTAGATGGAGTCAACGGAAGGGAGGTTGGTTTGTGTGATGGTCCGGGCTGCGTCCAAACTCTCTGCAATTTCTTTTGGTGTTGGGTAGGTGGGACTAGTGTGGATGGGGCATGTTGGTCGGCATGGGAAAGTTGGGCCGAAGGGCCTGTTTTCATGCTGTATGACAATGACTCCTTGGCAGGGAACAGTTTGATAGAGATCACGATGATACATTTGGAGTATTGTGTTCAGTTCTGGGCACCGTGTTATAGGAAAGATGATGTCAAGCTGGAAAGGGTACAGAGAAGATCTACAAGGATGTTGCCAAGACTCGAGGGTGTGAGCTATAGGGAGAGTTTTGGCAGGCTGGGTCTCTATCCCTTGGAGCGCAGGAGGATAAGGGAAGATCTTATAAAATCATGAAATCTTCACATTGTGTTTTTTGATTTTTTGTCTTTGGAGCGATTTCTGTCTTTAATTTGTGTACTGGTGATGTCCTTATTATTTATTTTACTCCGACTATATGTTTTTTCTCTTCTGTTAATTTCTGTAAGGTGTCCTTGAGACTTTGAAAGGCGCCCGAAAATGAAATTTATTATTATTATTATGAGAGGAATAGATCGGGTAGATGCACAGAGTCTCTGGCCCAGAGTAGGGGATTCGAGGACCAGAGGACATAGGTTTAAGGTGAAGGGGAAAAGATTTTATAGGAATCTGAGGGGTAACTTTTCCACACAATATCTGGGTGGGTGTGTGGAGCAAGCTGCCAGAGGAGGTCGTCTAGGCTGGGACTATCCCAACGTTTAAGAAACAGTTAGACAGGTACATGGATATGACAGGTTTGGAGGGGTATCCACCAAACGCAGGCAGGCTGGACTAGTATAGGTGGGGCATGTTGGCCGGTGTGGGGAGGTTGGGCCGAAGGGCCTGTTTCTACGCTGTATCACTCTGACTCTAGACTGGGATATTCACCTTGTATCTGTTCCCCGGCACTATGGGAAACATCGACAATAGGTGCAGGATTAGGCCATTTGGCCCTTCGAGCCAGCACCGCCATTCAGTATGATCATGGCTGATCATCCAAAATCCGTTCCTGCTTTCTCTGCATATTCCTTGATTCTGTTAGCCCTAAGAGCTACATCTAACTCTTTCTTGAAAACATCCAGTGAATTGGCCTCCGTTGCCTTCTGCGGCGGAGAATTCCACAGATAAACAACTCTCTGGGTGAAAAAGGTAAAATCTTGAGGCCAGGACTGGA
Organism: Amblyraja radiata; assembly: GCF_010909765.2. NCBI lineage: Eukaryota > Metazoa > Chordata > Chondrichthyes > Rajiformes > Rajidae > Amblyraja > Amblyraja radiata. Next base: position 29,371,533 of record NC_045985.1, on the reverse strand, counting down.
TGAGGGAGAGGGAAGGAGGGTGGGTGAGCTGGCTGGCTGGATGTGTGTTGTTTTGGTGGGATCTCGGGGTGACTGCACCACTGACCAACCCTCTCTCCTTCCTCTCTCTAGCCGACCCTGTGGATGTTCTGCGAGCGCTGGACTTTCACACCCTCCCCATAGGAGTAAAGAAAACCACCGGCTTCTGCCCCAAGAGGAAGTCCACCTCCACTCCAGATGTGGCCTACCGGATATCCAAGAAGGCCCAGATCACCGCACCCACCAAGCAACTGTTCCCAAGTAAGGAGGGGAGTGGGGAAGGTGGAGAGGGCAGGGACCAGTGGCAGGTGGGGAAGGAGAAAGGGACGGACATAAGGGGAAGGGGGAAAGGAGAAAGGGACGGACATAGCGGGGGGGAAGCGGGGGCATGGACCTGGGGTGGGTGGGGAAGGAGAAAAGGACGTACGTACGAAGGGGGGGACCACAGACACTGACCCCTGACCGCTAACACTAATCCCAGACAATGACCCCTGACCCTGACCCCAGACAAATAATCCTGGCCATGGACTCCGACCCATGTCACCGGAAGCCGACCTTTGACCCCAAACTCTGACCTGTGACAGTGGGCCCTAACCCTTGACCCCAGACA